>NC_072731.1:91665076-91915388 GCF_026930045.1 Uloborus diversus | reverse complement strand
TAAATGCGTGTACAAGGTTGAAAAAATAAAGAAATAAAAAGTTGCAAGTAAACCATTTCAAATATTAAAGCAGTACGCTGAAATTACAAATTACAGACCAAGATATCAGAAAGGAAACTGACAATTGTTTGTGTAGTGGAGGAAAAATTAAGTATTCTTAACTGCATGAACTCGAAAGCATAAAATGTAAATTTGTTTATCTGAGAAAAGTACTAACCTCCGAACTTTAAAATTTATTCCATGAGGTGCCCATTTTTTTTTTCGCATGCATGTTGTTCGGAAGCGGAAATCACTGACTTTCTTTCACTCAGCAGGATGGAATCTACGTGGAAAGAATGAGATAAATCCAACAGTATTGTATTCAAAAATATGCATCCGAAGTTACATATTTCCTATTTCATCTATTTCAGCCAGAGCAATTAGCACTACTGTTTACTTGTAAAACGCACTGCTTTCAAAGTTTCGCGCCAAGTTCATAGATCGACGACTGGTGGCGTAACGAAGCGGGGGGGGGGAGTTGTCTGGCCTGGTTATCACGTGGGTCTCGGTCAAAGGGCACTTCAAACGAAACGGTCGAGTTGTAAGGACGCTATTGTGACTAGGCCGACCTTTTAGAGGCATAAGAACAATTGTTGGACTTTTTAAAGGGACGTTCAGAGAAGCAGGTTGGTTGTACGGGCGTATTTGCCGCCACCTTGGTCGGAGCGATGTGGTAGTAGCTTAGTGAAGGTTAAAATAAATAAATCACTCCATTGCGGTCGGTTAAGGCATTCTAGAAACAGAAATGATGGCGAAGATCGCACATCATAAGAGCGGTCCCTGCCGTATCAACAAGGTCGCTAACATTAGTTAAATGCCGTTTAACACCTTACAAGAAACTGATGGTATTAAGAAAAACAAACCTGAGTAGACTGAAAGATGATGGTATCTCAAACCGGCATCCATTGCAATGAATTAGATTTTCGTCGATTGTATTTTAGCTGCACTTGATTAGCTGAGTTGTGGCAAGGCATGTTATCTTCAACGATTAATCCGTATTTAGTTCCGTGTAGATGAAGGTAACCTATTTCACTCCATACTACGCCGTGTTTTGTCTTGTATAGCTGCTAGAAGAGACTATACAACTTACGGTTTTGTAACCTTTATTGTGACATAACTTCTTAATAAACAGTCTTTTGCTCTGAATTTGTAAATATTTCCTTATCTTTTTACATGCCAGATCCATTATAAGTTTCGTGAAGATCGCTCGTTTCCTTCTAGGTTAATGTGTTTATTTTTGTGACAGAGTGTATTTCAACTTCTGAACACAGTTCAGTTCGCGCGACACTTAATCACTCCAAATGATTCTGATTTTGAGCTGAAAATTTAAGTTTAAGTCCAAGCATTAAAAAAAAATCTTATAAGATTTAAAATAGCTGTAAAAAAAATAGTTGTTTGTTTCTCCAAAGTCCAAAGCGCCCTCTATCGGCATTTTTTAAACTACATGTTCAAAATCAATTTTCAATAAATACTGATAAAAAGAATAATTTTAGCGAAAACCGCAAATGAATCGACCAATATTTCCGGTTTTTTATGACCATTTGAAATATTATACTCTAAGCTTTAATGGTGCTTATCACCTTCGGAAGACGTTTGAGACCCTTATTTTTACCATCATATTTTTTGTTCTGCTCTATCAATACTTTAAGATTTGTCCAAGAGTTCAGAAACACCCTGTATAATAGCCAATGATCGAGTAACGCTCCTGACGTCATCCATGAAACTCGTGTCACGGCATGATAATTTGATGGTAAGATGTTTTGATAAGTTTAACATGCAGGGAGAAGCTTTATTGTGGCAAGGCTGAACTGGATTCGGTACACTTCACCGTTTTATTGTTAAGAATATGTTATTGCAGGGGAATAAAGATACGAAAAAGTGGAGAACAATCACCGCTATCTAATAGAGTTCAGGATTAATCCTCTGGAGTAAGTGTTAAAATTTCAACTATCAAAATATCACCAAACAGGCAGTTCCTTCGTACAAATGTAGCAACAATTTTTACATGTCATATCTTGACGGGCGATTTTCAAGTTATATTCATAAATGCCGAATTTATTCCTAACGTGTACAATAGAAGATCTCAATTATATTTAACTTTTCATAATGCCAATCTATTTATACATTTGAAACTTAGTTTCCATTCTAAGTTCTCTATAAATGATTTAATCTGGCAAAACGCGATTTATGTACGGTTTTGAGTGCTAAGTAAAATTTTGACAAAGGAGTTCAACTCAACAAAGTATTTCCTAAATGTAACGAATTTTAAAATCTGGAGTTAAACGCATACTTTGAAAGCTTTTAATATATAGTTCAATGAAACTGTTATCAGATTATTTTAAAGTTTAGCACCTTCTCAGAAGAGAGACTAGTTATAATTAAAATATTCATTTCTATCAGGCGTGTCAGCTTTATTAGCCAGTCAACTAAATTACAATTTATCTGAAATGGAGTTTAAGTATTTAATTAATAAGGTATGTTTTAATTATTAGACCTTTACACTAGAATTACTTTGTCAGGTGTTATCTGAAATAACATTACCTATAATTAGTGGCAAGTAAACTGAGCTGAATTTTTTTGAGTTTTAGCTCTATGCTAGTAAATTACTTTCCATTACTTTGTCCGTAAATGACTCTTCAATTTTACGAATTCCACGTCTTCGAAATTTTTACAAAATCCTAATTCTGAAGTCAATGGCTATGTTTTAATAGTTTCAAGAGAGGATTGAAATTCAATGATTTTAAATAAAATCATATGTATTACAGTATTTTTGCAATGGAACTGACTTGTCTGCGTCTTGTTCGGACGTTTAAATTCTAGAACTTTATAGTAGGATTGAAATGTCTAGTTTTTTTCTATATAACTTAATACATATATATAGTCGTGAGTAAACTAAGCTAAAAATAAAGAGTTTGATCTATGTTTTAACAAATTGTTTTAGAATTCTTTGTCTTTAAATAGCAATCCAATATTTTAAACTCAATGCCATCAATGCGTTCACATGCAATTTATGTTCTAATATCTTATTGTTTATATTAGAATTATGAATTATTTAAACATCAAGGATTTAAAACATCTTTGTAAATCATTGATTTAAAATTTCAGTTTCTCACAAAAAAAAAAAAGGTTAATCTATGCTTATGTTTTTATTTTCCCAAATGCATTGTAATGCGATTGATGACGTATAATAATTTTATGTTATAAAAAGGGAGATATTTCATGTGTTTCAGAAGAAAAATCTTTCATTTAGAGGTTGAAAATGTAAAAGTAAACAAAGTGTTTATTTTTCTTCCCGCCTAACTGGTGTTAATGTGTCGTTGATAGCAAAATTAGTATAAGTCAACCATGCACCTACACAGCCTTTGCTTTCCGATATTCAAAATAATAAGCGCAAACTGCCACTTTTATCGAAAACAAAGTATCTTCTCTAGAAAAAAAAATTAATCAATTTTAGTTATAGCATATTGGGTCACTGAGAGCAGAAGTGGAGTATGTCAATAATACACTAACACACTTTTGCTTTGAAATGTTCCTAATAATAAGCGCAAACTGCTACTCTGTTGGAAATAAAATATTTTTTCTTCCAAGAAAGTTTAAACAAGCTTGTTAGAGCATACATAATTGGCCATTAAGGAAAAAATGGTGTAATTAATGGTTTTTATTTATTTAAAGGAGTAAACAAAAATCTAGCATTGTCTCTTTTACTCATAGATGCGTGTTTATTTTTAATGCGGAATACTACCACCGATATAACACTTATAACACTTTTGATCTCAGCGCCCCAATATGTAGAGTAGACCGGCGCACGTTTATGCATGGGGCACATTTACGCAGTGCCCTTTTTTCAAAACGAATTATAACTGGAGGGTAAACAATCATAACAGATTGATGCTACGCCCTAGCAAATATATTCACAAGTTTTTGAGCATCAGTCGAGCTTTGGTATAGCATGCAGAAAGAATAATCTTTTGTTTTCTACCGAGTCAAGTAAATTTTGAGTTGAACGTTTTGAAGGTAATTGTGAATAAATAATACTAAGTTAAAACATATATAAATTAGCAGAATTTTATGCTTTTTTGAGGATTGTATTTGTATGAACTGAAATGTTACTATTTTTTTTACACGTTAAAAATAAATCCAAACTTTGTGACGGGGCAAGTTTACGTATTGACGTCTGAGCACCTTTAGGAACGTTCTTACTGTGTCTTACTTCTAAACGCGCCTTAATGTTTTTTTTTTCAAACTGTCTCAAAACTTTTTAATATTTTCAGGCTATGTAGTTTTGAAAATCACCTTCTATTTTTATTAGTGACAAATTCGTACATTATAGCTTACAACAGTGCTACCTTCATACCCGTTCAGCTTTTATTTTATACACTTTTCAGTCTGTAATAAATGTGCTTTTTTTATCTATGGTAAGACATTATGTTCAAAACACTAACCGACTTGGACTCAAAAATAATTTTCTTAACTGTTAAAAATACAAACTGAGCTATAACTGAATATACCAATTTGGTCTCCATTAACTGTTTCTTTAAACCGCAATGTTGAAAATTTCCTAAGTTAAAACATAAAATTTAGAAAATTCATAGAAAAAACTCCGCTTAAACGTGCCTCGATCTACCCTAATGATAAAATGTATCTTAGTCTGTTCTTATGCTTCATTCAGCATTGCAACACAAATGCGGTACAATGACTCTTAAATATTCTAAATAACTTAATTAATGTGACATAATATGATCACATAAAAATAATAATGAAATTACTAAATAATATTTTAATTACGCATAATGTTTGATTTCTAAGAAAATTAATCAAGTTCACCCAACTAGTATTTTATTTCTCTAAAAATGGAATTAATTAAAATATCACTAACAAAATGTTGACTATAATCATGGGATTTTATTAAAATTAGACTTTTTTGTACTGAAAATTTTATTTTGGTTCTTGCTGATTATTTTATCTCATATGCATGTTTTATTATTATTACTAAAAAAACGCTCGTCCAGATATGACGGGTAAAAACTGGTTCTACATTTGAACGTAGTAATTGCCTGTTTGTTGGTATCTTGAAACATGAATTTTTAACCTAACTCCTGTGGATTAACAAAACTCCAGTAGATAGCGCTCATTATTGACCACTTTTTTATTTCTTCATTC
The DNA here is from genome assembly GCF_026930045.1 of Uloborus diversus. Taxonomy (NCBI): domain Eukaryota; kingdom Metazoa; phylum Arthropoda; class Arachnida; order Araneae; family Uloboridae; genus Uloborus; species Uloborus diversus. Next base: position 91,910,189 of record NC_072731.1, on the reverse strand, counting down.
TCCTAAAATGACAGTTTTAAAAGTAAAGCACTCAAGTTACCGGATCCAATTTAGCATTTTCAAAATAAAGCCTTTATCTGCGTGTCAAACATTGCCAAACAATATTATTAAATTATCATGCCGTGGTGCGAGTTTCATTGATGATGTCAGGAGCGTTACTCGATCATTCGCTATTGTATATGATGATGTTAACGATGTATTTTGACAAAATGTGTTTTGATGTTTATTTAGTTGTACCGTAAAAGTGTGTGTACTGTGTACAGTGTACAGGTATGCAGTAAATTTAAAGTGATTAAAACCAGTTTTGATAAATAATGTAAACTTACCTTACAATAAACGTTTTACATACAAATCATCTTCAGCCGCTATTTTTTTTAAAACTTTTTACAGGGGGAATGAAAAACATTCACACTCAGTTCATTTTTTTTCTTCAATATGCTAATTTATTAAAATATCTAATTTTTTAAAAGAATTCATTGGCATGCGATTTCCGTCTTTAAGTAGCTGTTTTTTCTAATTATTGGCACAAATCCTGATTCTGATTCATCAAGCTTTAATGTAAACCGGCTTTCATTTTTTTTACATAAGGAAACCGTGGTAAAGTGGAAACCCCGGGCAAAGCCAATATTGCCTATGACTTCCTAACTGTCCGTTGGCCGGTAGCCGCGTTGTCATAGCAAATATCATCTGTTGCCTCTCCGTGCGGGGCAAACACATCTGGACCTGTTCGCGTCGCGCGGCACCAGTGAACGGACAGAAGTATGTTTTTGGGGAACTAATATTCAGAGGTAAGTGTTTTGTTTATAACTTTAATCTCAGCAAAAACAACCCTGTTATAAAAATTTCCCCGCCAAGAAAACCTTTAACTCTTCCCCACAAAAAAGAAAGCCTTCATCCTAAACCAAAAAACCCTCAGCCTTAAAAAGTCATGATATCTAGTTTGCCCGCCAAGTATCTGCCAAACTCTCTCTCTCTCTATCATCTTCCCTGTTATCTTCTTCCCTCACACCTACTTCCGTTAGAACCTCCTCCCAAATTAAACTCTTCAGAAATATGGATAGATCCTTTAAATTGTTTATCCTGTTTGGCAAAAAGCTTTTCAAAGTGAAGTGGTTGTTTGGTGAGCAAAAAGCTTCCCGCCAAACAGGATAAACAATTGAAATGATCTATCCATATTTCTGAAGAGTTGAAGGTGGGAGGAGGTTCCAACGGAAGTAGATGTGATGAAAGAGGAGAACAGGGAGGATGATACTTTGGCAGATACTTGGCGGGCAAACTAGGTATCATAACTTTTTAAGGCTGAGGGTTTTCGGGTTTAGGATGAAGGCTTTCTTTTTTGTGCGGAAAAGTTAAAGGTTTTCTTGGCGGGGAAATTTTTAGAACAGGGTTGTTTTTTAAAGACATATCCCATCTTTTTGCATTGATATTATTACTTTGTCTGTACTTTTAGAATTGAGAAATTCAAGTCAGAAAATGTTCAATTGAAACAACCCTGATTTGTGTTTTTAAGGAACAATAATGGCAAGCCTAATTTTACGTCAAGTTATTTTCTGACCATTTAGATTCTATGTTCGTTTTGTGAGAATCGGACTGTTTAAATTGTATTGCAATTCTTGTATTCTCTCTGTTGCATTGAAAATTTCTTGGATAATATAATACTATATTTTAAATTATATTGTTTTCGAGTATTTTACATTTTTGCAATGAATTCTAGTACAGCTTCTTCATTTGACGCACCGTTCAACATTTTCATGCAGTTGTTTTTTTTTAATGTTTTACAAATTGAGGGCCATTCATTAATTACGTAAGAGGTCCGAGGAAGAGAGGGGTTGTAAAAATCTCTACATACCTTTACTTTGGGGGAGGGGGTCAACTATATTCCTACGTAATATTTTCGAAGTCGATATTTTACATTCAAAATCGTACGGTCTAGTGGTTTCGCAGGGACCATATTTCATTTGCCTCTGAAAGGTTAAAAACGTATTAAGATGAGTTAATTTTTCATTGTTTTACAAAGAATGATTAGTGTAAAATATAAAAAAAGAATCGCGTTGGCATGTTTTATTCTTAATTAGTATCTTATCATAAACAAAGAATATCGAAAAAACTCCCAGTCTAGTTTCCAACGTCTTAGTAAATATTTCTTTACACGAAAAGGTTTACTTTAAAAATAGGTGAATTTAATAACGATTCCAGTGATGTAAGATTCGTTCCTTTATTCTTTTGAAAAACTAAATGGAATCTTACACAAGAATGGGTGGGGGGGGGGGGGATCTTACGTACCCTTACATGGGGGAGGGGGTCAAAAATTGCCAAAATCATCCTTACGTAATTAATGAATGGCCCCTTGCAGGCTATATTAATTTAGCTTTTAAGTTTTTATTCAATGACTTATTTTCTTATATCGTGGATTATTTTACGTTTTATGGGATAATTTTAATTGTTGGGTGATTTACCTTTCTTTTAATGGAACTCTTTGTCTTGTTTAATGCCTAGTTTTGTTTAAAAGTTCACTGAAAAGACAAACTAATGTATGGTTTGACCAAGCAAAAAACAAAACTCAAGTCTTTAAATATTTTAAATTTGAATATGTCAGAAGATGTATGCAACTGTACTCTACGTCAAATCGCGGATATCACAAATTTGCCACAGCGACTGCGTATGAGCGTGGACTTAGCTCATTTCAAAAGTTTTGTTTAAATTGATTGCAAAAATGTTGTCTCTGTTAACAAATTACTGCAAAACAGAAATATCCACACACATATTTCATATATTTCAATTCATAATGTGTTATATTTGTGAAAAATGCATTGATTTAGAAAATAAGCAAAACAATAAGTGCTCATTTTCTTTCAATTATAAGGTTAGATGTATCATATTCATATGCGTATAGTTACATATAATATGTCACGCAAAATATTCTAATGATTTAACCACAGTTCCAGGCCGATATTTAAAATTTATTTCCCCCTTTAATATACCAAAACTGAAAAACAGGGGAAAAGAAATTTCGTATTGGCAAAACTTGGGGGGGGGGGGGGGACGGCATTCTAACCTCATTCATTAATTTGTTTGTCTGCTTAAATGTAAACAAACTACGTGTAATCTTAAAACAGAAAGCCCAATGAGATAAATCCATGCTCATGCGCAGTCGCTGTGGCAAATTTGTGATATTCGCAATTTAACATCTAGTTGGAACTGTTGCATCTGTTTTATTCGTCTTGATTGGATTTTATTTCCAAAGACAACTTTTGAGTAACTGTTAGATCTTAGATCTGCTCTAGCATTGTAATTGCAGTCAAAGAATAACGAACCCTATAAGCTGAGAGTAAGTACATATGACTTTAGGGGAAATTAGTGATTTTCAAACTTTAATTACTCTGGCTCATGATGTCCCTGGGATTTAAATTTTTGTATATGTCCTCTATGGCCCCCCAAGAATATGTATACAAAAAATCATTACCATAGCTCCCCGGGGAACTATGGGTAGGTACGATTCCGGGAAGGTACGATTTGGGGGTAAAAACAAGGGGGGAGGAGGAGGGGGGACAAATGGCACAAAAGGCACATCAGTAAGGCACAAGAAATGTGTGTGTGAAATTTCAGCTCGATTCGTCCTTTCGTCTGGGCTGTAGCCCTCTCAAAGAAAGCGAAAACTTTTTTGAACAACGATTTTATAACTTAAATTCCTCCTCCCCCTGATGGTCCAGGGGATTGTATTTTGGTTTACGTTGTCAGGGGCCACTAGAGATCAAGTATACCAAAAATCAACACCGGAGGTCTTCATGGGGCTTAGATACAGAGGGGTGAAAAACCCAGAAAACCCGAACTTGTTCTGTCATGTAAACTGTTCTTGGTCGCTTTTATTTTCTTTCGTCTTTCTAGACGGTGAATTTGCTTTTGTTGGCTGCTGACGTTTGGTTCTCTTGGCGGCGGGGCACTCCCGCGTCCCGTAATACTATTTGTGACAGGTTCTTTGTTATGAGTAGGATTTGATGCATGATTATGTAATTTTCAACTATTTACGACGAGTTTAGACGCTCTGGTTTTTTTTAGTAATTTGGGATACCCTCAAAAATGTACCTGAAGCGCAAAGCGGATTGCACAAATTGGATACCATACTCTCTTTACCGGTCTTGTCAAGTATATTCATCCGAACCTGGAAATCCTTCAATTTTGTGATCTCAAGATAATGCTACCATTGAAGACAGTCCTTATACTCCTGTCCCGGGGGGGGGGGGATACTCCCCTGGGGTTCAAGGCAGTGATGTTCCCGCCGCTTCATCCAAACCTGGATATTCTAAGAACTACTGTAGTCTTCCAGTTTTATGACCTATTCCTCAGCCTGCTATACCAATAACAACAAGCTACAACGACCTACACTCTTGACAAGAACTCTAGTGAAGGAAGATCAGAAACAAAAATTTGAAAAAGCAAGAAAGACTGTCACTGGATGATGTTTTGACTAAAGTTTCTCAAAAGACTGTTAAAATCACTACTACCAAAAAGACTCGAAATCAAATATCTCTGCCACAATACATAAAACTGAAAAACAGAATAATATGAAGATAGAAGGAAAGAAATGTGAAGATGTAAGGTGAATTTTCTGTGATGAAATGATGATTAGCCGAAGGAAAACTGCATACAATTTCGTTTTTGTACTCAGTGGTGTCATGAAGAGCGTTCAGCATTCGGAAATAGTGATGATTTTTGTTTTTTATAACTGCAATGATTAGTAATGTTGCAGAAAAATGTTTTATTATTATTATTATTATTTTTAATGTGCTCCTATAATATTGGATGTTAATTTTTCTTAGTTTAATTTCTTCGTTTGTTATAATAATAACTGCAATAGTTAGCATTTTAGCAAAAAAAAATGCTTTTACATGTTTCTTTAATTTTTCAAGTTTATTTCATTTTTAAGTTTAATTTCCTTGTTTGTAGCAACTACAATAATTAGCATTGTAGCAAAAAAAAATGGTTTTTTAATATGTTCCTTTAATTTTTGATGGTTATTTTATTTTAAATGCTTAGTTTTATGGCAAATGATGTTGTTGTTCACTTCGCCCCAGTTTTGAATCACTACCCGGGGTGTTGGGCAAAGTGGATATTCTTGCCATTGTTGAAAACTTTCCTTATATCTAAAAATTTAATTAATATTAAGGACAACCGTTATTGCATTACGTAAGTTCATTATATGAAGAGTGAATATAAACATTTGTCTCAATTTCCCCAGCTATCACGAAACGACAATAATCAAGGAAAGCTTATGGTATTCTCGTTGCCCGGGTTTCCTCTACTGTTACAAATTCTGTTATTTTGTGATTAATTTGTTGTAATCTGAATAAATTTGGCGTTTATTTCATTATATTTCATCTAAAATTGTCTTCGTGATGTAACCTGTAAATAGTTTCTTGTAATGTACGTACAACCCCCTAACATTCGACTGAAGTATACGGTCCCCCCATTTCTAAATGATAAGATTTGTAAATGGAATAAAAAGAAAATATGAGAAAGTTGTAGAATTTCGTCGAACTTTCTAAAGCAGTATAAAAGGCGTGTCGCATTTGAATGGGAGAAGTATTTTTTGCTTGGGGTGAATCGTATCAGCTGTGCGATGGAGAGTATGTATTAGCTCTGTTTTGTGAAGCCTTTGAGCTGTATTTTTGCGTATTTGGATGTAAATATGTGTGCTATCGTTGAGTTTACGGTGTTAATTGATATTTGCTTTATTGCTGATGCTTGATTTAGCAGTTTCCTGTATACAGCTGTAAAAAAATCTCATGCGCGTTTCTCAAGAACTGTATCGTTATTCAAAGAAAGTTTGAAGTTGCTACGAACGCGTAACAATACTAATTATTCATTAAAATGTGAATTAATGCCATGTGGTTCGTCATTAATGTGACAAATAGTAGCGTGTAGATTCGCAAAAGTGAGTTATGATTAAGCGATATTATTTAAAGAACGGTGCTAATGTTACCCGAATGTATTTTGCAGTTTCAATAGGTAAGAATGAAGAATTAAGCTTGTTTTGAAGAATTTTGTCTTTTTTTTTAATTGACCTGATTTATAGGAATACATTTCAACATCGTTTTGTGAAAAAACATTATAATAACAGAAGTATCAAATTATGAAAAAGAAAGGAAAAAAACTTTAAAAAAATAAGGGTTTCAGCTGGTTTTAATACTGAACGCATGAAGTAATATATATTAAACAATTATAATTTGATTGGGGAGGCTTTTGACATTAACGAAGTTTAAGGACGAAAGGCCCAATGTTTTAATTGCGTATTTGTTTTCAAAGATTAGTTTTTTTTTTACTAGTTTTTTTTTTTTAATTATTAATTCAGTTAAACGATGAAAATACTTCGGTCAAAATTTGCTAAGCAAACTTTATTCAATCGTCTCATTAAAAGAACTACGCACTTAAATAATAACTTCAACATTTTAATTTGTTCACATAATACAACATTTTTGCAATATTAAGTGTATTCAAAAAAAAAAAAAAAAATCTCTGCGAGCTCAATTTTTTCTTTACAGTTTTCATATGCTGAGTATAACCCAATAAGATGACGAAGAAAATAAGAAAGTTCACTTTTTTTTCTTTTGTGTGGTAATATTGTTTACTTTCTTTTTTTTAATCGGAAAAAAGTGGGTAAACACAATGCAAAGTAATTTAGTTTATTTTAGACTCTCTTAAAACAAAGATGTTCTTTTTGACTGAAGAAAAAGCTAGAAAAATGTCAAAAATTGGAATAAAAAACTTTCCGCGTCTTTGCTACCATACTAATTTGCTTTTTTTATATTCGGTTCATACGTTTGGTGAAACATGAATGGGCTATTATAACAAATAGGGTTTTTACCCTTAATCTTAAAAAAAAAAAGAAGAAGAAGTTCACTTTTTTTTGTCTTATGCTTCTCTTTCTACAAGCATCTATGTTTTTGAAACCGTTTCTGTTTTTTTATGTCTCATGATTTCGAAAGCTGCAAAAAGTGAAAAAATAGTTTTTTTTTAAATGTGCCCAAGTTTTTTTTCCTTTATAATCCATATCCAAAGCAGCGGGGTACGCGTACTTATGAGCTTTAAGAACTAACTGGTGTTTAATTTGCTTTTAAATGAACTTGATAAAATGTAAATTACTTTCTTTTGCATGATTATAGAAACAAAATAACTGCATTTCTAGTAGTGTTATTCATAGATGTAAAGTAATCTGGTGTAATTCTTTACAGGTTCCATAATTTCAATTTCTTGTGAAAATGTTTTGAGTTTTGTGTAGAGATGTAAAATTTCCGGAAATTTTGAAGTGGTGGAAAAAAAACGGTTTTTTAAGAGTTTTTTCTGTAGAAAATTGGAGCAAAATCAATCAATAATATTTGGTAAGGTGCGCAGAGGCATAACTGTACTTTCTGCCGCCCGGGGCGGTTACTCAATTTGCCGCCCTTTTGATGAGAAATAGTTAATAAATTAAAGAGTCAAAAGTATTCAAAGTAAGAATAAGAAATTAATTAAGAAGAAAGGGAACTTATTCTTTTTCTTAATATTTTTCTTGCAGAAGAAAAAAAGAGAGTTTAAGGCCCCATAGAAAAGTTCCAAAATTTAAGTAAAAGTTTTCAATTTTAGTAATGTTAATAGAAAAGAGGCTTAGCGCTCCCTCTAGATTAAATTTGAAAAAAAAAAAAAAAATCAGTTTTAGGCTTTCTTTGGTGCTTGGGGGAGGGGGAGATTTTTCAAAGAAATTTTCCGAAATTGAAGTGTTAAAAAAGCAATTTAGGATATTTTTGGATGCGTGAAGAGATTGGAGAAGGTTCGCGGTGCTGTCCGGAAAATTTTTGGACTAGACTGTAAAACCACAAATGTATATTTTTTTAAAAATAAAATGCTGTATTTAGTGGTGTAAGGGCTTCCCATTGGATTTTCTTCCCGAAATATTTTCAACATTAAAATCAATTTTTGACAAGCTTTAAGGACGCAAAAAAGAATGGGAACTTTCGGGGAGCTCTCTAGAAATATATTTTATGCCGAAGTTTTAAAAATGCAACCGTTGGCAATCTTACAAGTGATTTAGGAAGTGGATGAATGTTTCTAAAAATGTTGGGGAGTCAGATGGCTCTTCCGTCTCCCAAAAAAAGTTTTGAAAATGAACGCGTTCTTAAAAACGCGATTTCAACCGTTGTTTGACAGACAACATTACAAGAGAAAGGTCAGATGGGGGTTTGCCACCAGCAATCTTTCTCGAAATTTTTGTCCATTTTAATCTCTTCATCAGTGAGGGGGAAAAAAAGGCTTCGCGGACTTCCTTCAGAAATTTCTAAAAACGAAATCTTGAGCCAGTTTCTGACGTTGGGTGACAGCATGGACATTTGGAGACTCTTTCTTAGAATTTTTCTGAAGTTTAAAAAACCCATCTTTATGCGATTTTTGAAGATATTGAACGAGGTGCGGTTTTTAAAGTTTGAAGTTGATGTCCTAAACACAGACTTTACACTATCTTTAATCACGCTACAGGGAAAGTCAGGTCGGGTCGATCAGAATTCGACTGCTCTGAGGAATTTGTTGACACGGAAATGTTTTCATATTGAAGGCCTAAAACTGCATTTTTAGGCTGTTCGGTGAATTTAAGAGATTGGAAGGTTTTTTTTTTCTCTTCCCGAAAAATATGACATTTATTGAGGCTTAACAACGCAATTTTCAGCTGTCTTCATTTTTATTATATGGGAAGGGGTCGGAATTAGCCGGCCCAAAAACGCATTTTACAGCTATCTTTTCTAACGCTAGACCGCGATGGGGGCGAGGGGGTTTCAAAATGAACCTCCAAAAAATGGTTTTTTAACTATGATTGGCCAAGTGAAGACAAAAAAGGACTAGTAAGTGGTTCTCGTCCGGAATTTTTTCAAAATTAAAGTCTTGAAAATGAATTTGAAGCTTTATCACAGTCGGAAGGAGCGTTAAGGTCAAGGCTCCGTCACGGAAACTTTTTTAACTAGAAGTTTTAGAAATGCAATTTTAGGGTCTCTTTGGTTTCTCGAAGGAAATGATGACTCCCTTTTGGATCCGTGCTTGAGCGAAATACTTAATGTTGACAAACTCAGAAGTTGCCGCCCAGGTTACGAAGAAGACTTACTAAGATCCAGTACTGCTATATTAACAAATTAGGATGATTATCTTCTTTACTGATAGATGACGATAAGATGAAGAAGCCCTATACATTTGATTAACCATACTGTGATTTATGAGAAGAAAAAATTGCAAATCGAAAGTCATTACTTTTAATGTAAATGTAAAACGCTTTGCCTAGAGATTTTGTTGATTAAAATCTTTTCATTATAAAGAATATATATATGTGAAACTCATTGTGTAAAGGAATATTGTTGATATAAATCAGTAATATTAACCGCAAATATTGTTTGAATTGTGAATAAATGCTTTGATAAAGTGTACATAAAATTTATTCTGTCTTAATGAAAATTTTGTAACCTTGGACCAATCAAAGAAATAGTCGAAATAGATAATGTTATTCCGAAATTGAGCAATAAATTGCCCTCCATTTGAGACTTTTCTCTTCTTACTCTTTTTGTCACTTTCCTTTAAAACTTTTTTTTTAATAAGGTGGTATTCAAAGAACTTTCTTAAAACCCATTAAGCGCCAAGTCTCCCATTTTGGGAACCTTCAATTAAGATTTTTTTCTTCATCAAGCAATTAAGATATCATTTTGAAATTTTTTAAAATGAATGATAGAAAACCAAACTTTACTGGTAATTTTTTCAAAAAGGTTTGGAATGTAAATTCTTTTTTGAAAAAATTTTAAATTTTGAGAAAATTTCTTGTTTTTGCATTGCACGGGGAAAAATTCCCTAAAAATAATAAATGCAAATGCAGGAAATTAGGAACATGGAATATGAAGCTCAATCGACCTTTTTTCAAATCACATCAAACAGGGGTCAAGACAATATTTTAAAGGAGTTTTAGAGGACTTTATTTACTGAAGTCCCAAAATGGGAGACTTGGCGTGTTCTGATTAGCAGAGCAAGTCATGCTCAGTAGAAATCGTCTTCACCCATTCTGCATGAATGAACTCTCCCCTTTTTTTCCCACAGCCCCCTTTGTAGTTTCTCATTGTAAACACTCTTTTGTTGTTCAAGGTCAAGAGCAGGTGTTTTTATCAAAACAAGTAACATTCCATTCGTTTAGAAGAAAGTTATGAAAAAACAGGGGTGCCAATCCTGAGGATGACGCACCTCTCTGAATTTCTACAGATCACGAAAGAGATTTCCGTAAAAGGAGTTCAAATTCCCTTTAAAACTATTCCTCCCCCCTCCATAAAAAAATTGTGTATCTCAGTCAGCACCATGCTCCCCTCCCCCATCAATTAGGGAGGTTGAATTTCGATAGAGATATTTCTTCACTTTTTTTTTTTTTTTTTGAAATCAAAAATGTAGTAAGAACTTTTGACATTGCTACGAGCTTCAAACACTATTAAAATAATATATTTTAGTTTAAAAAAAAGAAGATGAGTGCAGTATCACTTGTTTGTGAATCGCCAAATTCTTTTCAGATAGTTCAGAAAAAAAAAAAACCTTTAATCGAAATCGTTTAGATCACAGATAATGCGATAACTGTCTCACTCTACATTTTTACCATTTATCGTAATTTGTTGGATGAAATCGAAGAAATTATGACCGTTGATAATTCCTCAATGCGAAGCATGCTAGACACTTATCTCTAAAAACATCATGATGATGAATAAATCATGTCATCAAACATGTTGTGAAGCAACCGAAATGTTGACTGCAAAAAAACCCTTGCCTATTGTCGTGTAGATCCCCCAAGGTGAGGGGGGAAATTAATTGGAAAGGCAACCGTATCGTATAGTGGGTGCATTGAACCCAAGCCGGAGTCTTGCAACCACGACAATCGCAAGAACCCCTTGACCAATGAAGCGTACAACTCGTAAGTGTGAGAATTATATGACGGGGACAATCAGACACACATGACATCATCATACAGGTCAAGCACTTTTAAAGATAACTAAGGTTGGCACTTTTAAGTTACGTAATTACAGAAATAAATTGGAAGTGTCTCACCCATCATGTGATCTCGCCTCGCAGGCCCGCTGAAATCCAAACATGAAAAGTCCACACAAAAGTTTAGAATGGTAAATAAGGAAGTTTATTTTCACCAAGTTGAATGAGGTCACAAAAATTGGCACACAAGCCGTGCGATGCCCGGTCGGCAGCACTGAGACGAAACATCATCAGCACACAATGATAATACATTATCAATTCCAATTTAGGCCATCATAATATGCGAACTAACATCCAAAAACATCAAGCACACACATGCAGGCAGGTTGGGGACATAATGAACATCCCCGGCTCAAAATCGGGAAGTTTGGCCAGACATAGCGGGAAACGGCACATCCGCTAAAAAAAACAAACAAGCCTCGCGCACGTCAACACAGCACGGAGGAAAATTATGAACTCCCGAAATATGCGAGCAAATTACGTGGCAAGCAAAAAAGTTCGTTACACCGATAACAAAACGGGTGATCGAAAATGCACAAATCAAACTCTTAAACAAGACATTACCATATTCGGCAGCCTATGATCGCGGGGAAAAAGACACTGACACCACATACGAAATAACCGTCTGCTCTGACGTCATCACTTTTCTAAAATCACAGACCGGGTTAGATCAAAAGTTCGCTCTGAGGAAATCTCCTGCGCGAAATCGAAACAAACGAAAAAAATAAGGGAATCCAATGTGGATTACACCACATTTCCCCCTTTCGACAAAGTTTTGAAAAAAAAAAAAAATGGTCAAACAGGAGAGGAAAAAAAAATTGTCAGGTACAACTAGTACAAATAGGCACAGGCACACAGCAGATGCTGTAAAGTAGCCTTACACAACATGTGTTATCACAAAAAAAAATGTTCAAGAGGTAGTCAGAAAAAAAATTGTGCATCGAAATTCTACTTAAGCCTACTTAATCATCAAAATGCTCAAAGAATGCACCACACAGAGCAAACAATTATGTACAAAAGCTCTAATTTACAAACAAAAAAAAATTAAATTGACACGTGCTGCTCAAAATTTTAACACATCCGATTGAGCCTCAAAAACTTCCCAAAAGAGCATCAACAAAAAAAACTTTGTTTTTTTTCTTAAAATTGCCAAAATTTTCAAAATCAACTATATACAATGGCATCAAGCATGTCAAACGATTCAAATTTTCAAATGCCAAACACAAAAAGAGAGCAAAATGGCCAAAAAATTTCAATTAAAAAAACTCTCTTTCAAAGGTTTTCCAAACAGGCCAAAACATGCCAAAAGTATACTGATCAGCAATATAATTTTTCACTTTCATTCATCTCCATATATACAAGGATATTCAAAATTTTCAAATTGGCATTTCACAACAAACATTTGATGCATTAAATTTTTTTTTACATGTCATTTCACAATATCAAATTCAAAATTTTTCATTTTCAAAAAAAAACTTGCATCAAATTGAAAGATTTTGGCATTGCATCAATTGAAACTTTTCTTCAATTTTTTCAAACTTTACACATCATACAATCAAATTACTCAGATGCAATTCTCTTTATACATACAGTGTTTCAGCTAACACAGAACATGGGTGCATTAAAAATCTCAATCAAAAAAATTTTCCACTTCTCAAAATGCACCAAAAACTTTTCATTGGTACCAAAAAAAAAAAATACAAAATGGCCATATATCAAATTCTGCAATATTTACAATCACTAGTGAATCCGAAAATCAAAAATGTGTACACATGGCAACTGCAGCATTCATTAAAACGGAAAAAAAATCACGCATGAATTAGCTCTGATCAGAGGAGATGTTAAATTTTTAGTCATCTCAAAAAAAAAATTGCATGCTTCAAATTCACTTCACAAAACATGGAATTCCACAAAGAAACAAAGAAAAATATTTACATGTTGACACAGAATGCCCTTCATTCAAATCATTCATTTCAAGTTGTCACACATCATTCAATTGGTACTCCAAGAAGGTTACAATTTCGAATGAGGTACGAAGGAAGATTTTTCCTTCACATTACAACAACTCAATTTTTGTAAAAAAAAATCCAACTGTGTGAAATTTTGAGGTCGATATGAAAAGAGGAATCAGATCTGAACAAATTTAGATAGCCAAAAATGTACCTCTACAGCAAACCAAAATGGGGAAAACAGGGCAAAAGAAGTAGGTGATCACCAATTTCAACAGGGCTCAACCCAACCAAGAAGTACCATCAAATGAACCTTTCACAGTGAGCAAATCATTCCAATCAGTCAACCTGCAAAAAGGGCAAACAAACGTGACAACAAAGGAACTAATATTTACAACAAGAGGTATTTCACATATAATATCAAAAGTAAGTATCAAAAATTTTTTTTTTAATCTAAATTCACTTTTCAATTATTTTGATGCTTTCAAAGACATGTGACTATTTATTCAAGAGCATTTCAAAACATTTTACAAATTCAAAAAGGAAAATGCTCCAAAATTTTGCTTTCAAAAGGTAATGCACATAAAAAAATCTTTTGCAAAAATCTGCCATTACTTTCAACAACATGTCACATGGGTCACAAACAAAAAAAAACCAAAGCAGTATGCAAGTTGAGTGAGATCAAATGCCCTTCAAGTGAATTTTTAACTATCATGAAAAAAAAAAAAAATTGGCTATTCATTCACATGCATATTTTATGTTATGCATCAACCCCTAAAAAAAAAATCACTTTTCATCACTCAACATTTATTTTTGTCAAAAGAGAAAAAATAGAATTGTGTGACAAGGACAATTCCAAATTTCAACCACAAGCCAAAGGGAAAGCATATGCACAACATCAATCATCATTAAAAAAAAATTCAAAAGCAAACATCAAAATTTTCAATCAAAAATTTGTCAAGAAAGAAAAATATATACAAGATACTTGACAGCATTTCATCTTGGAAGAAGCATCCCAAGGTCCATGTTTCTTGTAGAAGACAACTTCTTCATGCGCGTTACTTGCAAAAAGTTCCAGTCGCCATTGCACATACACTAAAAAAAAATTTAAACACGTATCACTGAATTTCTGGAGGCACTACCACCTATTGATGAGATCACTTCATCATCAGGAACACTTGCACAAATCAGAGGTCCCTTCATGGCACTCGGTAGATAGAGACAGGATCATTAAGCACTATTATTTCAGAGGCCCAATCACTATCGCGGTCAGCAGAAGGAGCCACAGGGACACAGCGGCGGCAGTGCACATCCAGCCACTCAACGTCGCCGAAGCTGGTATGGGGATCTGGTCTGTTGCACCGGTACAGGATCATGCTGGGGAACAGGAGCTCCGACATCATTCTGGATGTCAGGCACGGGAACGGCGTCAGGACCCGAAGACGGTCCGGCGGAAGCATCAGGGCTCTGGGGTCTCACAGCAGGAACCACATCAGCATTCACAGGTACCTGAAATGGGATAGGAGATTCCGGTCTCCCAACATCATTGTTCTTATTCCCAAATTGTTCACCACCCAAATGTGATTGTCTTTTTTGGAACTTCACCAAACGGTTTACATGTATTTTCTTCAATGGTGCCTGCTTGTTATTCAATTCCTGAATAAGACGCAATACGGGTGAGATCACTTTTTTAACAAAATATGGGCCATCATATGAAGGTTTGTACTTGTTTTTTGACTTCAAGTACACAAGATGACCAGCTTGAATATTACGAGGTTTACAATTTTCATTATGACTTTGATTTTGTGCCAACTTTTTAGTTACAGAATTCCGGTAGACTTCACGATACACAAATTGAAGTTGCTCTAAAAGCTTGTGCAATTCAAAAGCGGAATCCAAAGATGGATTAATATTGAAATTAACAATGTCTGTTATCAAAGACAACTCCCGACCGAAGTGAACAAGATTAGGAGAGAATTCAGTAGTTGAATGTGTGGACGCGTTATAACAGGCTTTATGAACATCAACAGCATAATCAAAATCAAGACCAGAAGCTAGCAAAGCTTTAATTGAAGTTTTAATGGACAAGTTCACCCTTTCACTCAGAGTGTTAGCCTGGGCATTTGCCGACGTTGTATGCCTTAATTGTATATTAAAAAGCTGATTAAATTTAGCAAACAGTTCACAATTGAACTGACGACCAAGATCTGTCAAAACTAATTCAGGTCTGCCAAACAAAGTGACGTATTTAAAGAAAGACTTAGCAACTGACACAGCAGTTATATTATTCAAAATATACAACTCTAAGTGTCTCGAAAAGGCATCAATGACAGTTAAGATGTATTTGTTGTTGCTAAAAGGTCCAACAATGTCAAGTGTCACTAATTGATTACATTTAACAGGTGAAAAAGTTTCCTGAAAGGGTGCTTTGTATATACGATGAGGCTTAGCCTGAATGCACTTAGTACAACTAGCACAGTAATTTAAGCAATCAACATACATTCTCTCCCAATAAACATTTTTAGTTAAAAATGCATAAGTCTTATTTATGCCAAGATGTGAATGATGAGCAATACTTAAAACTTTAGCTTTTAAAGAATCAGGAATGACAATTTTCAAATTTTCCTGATCATCATTAGATGAATTACTTTTGCACATCATTAAAACCAAAGTTTCAGGATGGATACAAAATTTGTTATGTTTTTCAAGAGCAACTCTATTAAGAATATTATTATAAATGACAGATAATTTAGGATCTTTTAACTGCTCTTTTAAAATTGTCGACTGAGTTACTTGCAACAAAGGATCTTTCTCCATTTCTCCAACATCAATTAAACTCAACACATTAACACAATGTTGTAAAAGTGTACCAGAATTCTGTACATTATCAACAAAATTTACATTTTGATCAGCATCATGTGTTTACACAATTCCCAGTATTATCCTCATACACTTCCACAATTTCCGGTAAAACTTCCCCCTTATCCATAGTTGTGTCAACCACAGGGTTAATTCGATTATCACGTAACAAAGAAGGATCTGATACTATATCAACTTGATGATTCGTAAGGTCTGTGCGAGAGAGCATGTCAGCAAATAAATTTTTTTCACCAGCCAAATGTAAGAAGGAATAATTGTATTCAGATAAAGTCATTAGCCACCGAGTAGTTAAAGATGCAGGAGACGAGTTTTTACTGTAAAATTTCAGACTTTTGGCATCACACAATAAAAAGATGTGGCGATTAAATATGTATGACTTGAATGCTTCGAGAGTCTTCACAATTGCCATCAATTCTAGCTTTATAGCAGGATACCTTGTTTCAGCTGGAGAAAGCAATTTCGAGAAGAAAGAGATGGGGATAAACAAACCATCCCTCTTTTGCAAGAGCACACCACTTATTGCCAGTCCACTTGCATCTGTGTTCACATAGAATTTCTCATTCCAATTCGGTTGAACAATGTATGGATTCTTGAAAAACACTTCTTGCAATTTTTGAAAACACTCATTTACTTCATCTGTCCATTTAAAAACTGCTTTAGGATGGGTCAACTGATTCAGTGGATGAATCAAATCAGAAAATTTGTATATGAGTGTTCTGTAATATGAGCAAATACCAATGAAACTCTTCAGCTGATTCTTTGTTTTTGGAGGAGGAAAGGAAGTAATTTTCACAATATTTGACGAGATTGGCAAGACTTTATGTTGGGAAATCTGGAATCCCAGGTAATCTATTTTATCCATGAAAAAATGACATTTCTTTGGTGACAGAGTCAAGTTAAAGTCTTTAAGGACTGAAAACAGTTTCTGAAGCTTAGCCTTCATCTCATTAAAGGTTCTGGAACCTACGATCAAATCATCTTGATAGGAATACACTCCGTCCATGTTTGTTTGTTCACAAACAGTGTCAGAATAATGTTGTTGTATGCTCGCTCCACTGGCCACGCCAAAAGGAATTCTGTGAAAAGCGTAGGTACCCCAAGGTGTAGTGAAGGAAAATTTGTCTCGGTACTCTTCTGGTAAATCAATTTGATGATAGGCAGCATGTAAGTCCAAAGTTGAAAAATATTTGTATTCTGACAATGAGTTGATCAACGAATGGATCTTCGGAAGCGGGTAAGATGAATGAACAATTATGGCATTTAAAAGTCTTAAGTCTAAGGTCAATCTGTACTTTTGTGCACCTGATCCATCATCTTTTTTTTTCACCAGGAGACAGGGGCAACCGTAGTTAGATAAATTCCTGGAAATCACGCCAGCCTCTTGTAATTGATTTAATTGATCTTTAGCTTCTTCTTGAAGACTCTGAGGTATGGGGAAAGGAAGCGCCTTAATTGGATAATCATGAGTGAATTGAAAATCAACTCTGATTCTGTCTGAATGACCGAGAGAGTTCAAAGAACTTGAAAAACACTGAGTATTTTCTTTCAACAATTTTTGCATGTCAGACAGTTGATTATCCTTTAAATGAGCCAAATTAAAATTTTCCAAGTTAAATTCCTTTTCCCTGAGTTGCACAACTTCATTAGACGCCTGAATAAAGTTCAGCGAATGCTCATTATTTTTATTCTCAATCTCCTGAATATGGTCAATTTGACTCAAATGCCCCAAAGTCATGTTTTTATTGAGATGAACTTTTTGAGAAGAATTGTTCTCAACGTATAGATAAAAAGAATTTTTCTTGCACAGCTGCCCATTCGGATCCTCATCAATAGAAATAATCGACTCTTCAATTTTAACTGAATTAACTGAATCGCAAATTGTAAACAAAAAATGTGATTTTTTGTCTAACTTCCCATGAGCAAAAACTTTAATGAGAGCAGTTTGTTTTGGTTCAACAAATTGTTTAGAAAAAACCTGAACTCTATTCATTGCTTCCAAAGTGGGAGATGTGTAAGCACTACAATTATTACACAAGTTCACATTGTTGTCAAGTTCATGAGGGCTCCTCAACAAAGGAAATTTGTTACCGTCATAAAATAATACATTCTCTTTAGGGAGAATATACATGTTATGTTTAGTTAAGAAATCATAACCAAGAATTCCCACAAATGGAGAATTATCTCTGATATTCATCGTGTAGAAAGAATGACGAAAGAAATTACTTTGAATTTTAAATGAGAATTCTACACATGAAATAAAATCTACACTGGAATTCACAGTGGATACATTTATTCTTCTTCCTAAATTTTTGATTTTGACAATTTGTTTAACTTTCTGGACAACATCATCACTCAAAATGCTAAGACTAGCTCCAGAATCAATTAAAAAAGAAAAAAACAAATTCGAAATTTGAACTTTGACCAATGGTAACTTATTTGACAAGTCCTCATGATGTGAACTTTGTAATCTCACATTTACCAGAGCAGCAGGAAAAAATTCCTGAGCTTCAACCGACAATGAGGAATTATTTTTCACAGGAGAAGTTTGAGTTGCAAGAGTTTTACCCAATTTAATGACACCGGTAGACTTTCTAACAGGTCTCGAGAAACTATAACCACTAGAGCGAGTCACATCTGATACAAAAGCACTATGATTAACAGGATTATTGCCCATCAAATTTAAATTTTGATGAAAAGGCATTAAATTGTCAAAAATAGGTGGTTGTGAAATCACAGAATTATTTGCAGGCAAAAATGACAAGTTAAAACCAGGAGGAGGTGGAATAACCTGATTTCGTACGTTGTAACCAGCCTTATTACCATTATGGGCATTTTGTGTATTTCTATTAGAGTTCATAAAATTTTGTCCATTAACAACATTATGGTTAGCAAAATTTGCTCTGTGTTCAACAACTGGTTGAACTAATGAAGAATTACCTCCACCTGAATTGGAATTATTAACCATGGGAATATTGTTAGGTATGAAATTACAATTGTAATTTGGTAACAATTCAACAGTGTTATGAATAGGTTGTGGGAAGTGAAATCTGGGCTCTGGATTTTGTACCGACAGACTTCTATTTGGAACATGATGTTCAAAATTTACCATTGGTGTCTGATTTTGCATTTGGCACGAATTCTCTGATGTCAGTGGGACAGAATTTTGAATTGTGTCAACGCGAACAGTCTGCGAACACTGAACACTTTTAATTGGAGAAAATTGAGTTCCCACATCATTATATGTCACCTTATTTTTAAGAATTTCTGAATAACTCAAAAAATTAACCTGACTATTCTCCTTATTTTCATGCAAAGGAAAACGTTCATTTCTTCTCCGATACAAATTATCAAATCTAGCATTTGCATTATTAAAATTTCTCGACAACGACTTATTTTGAAATCTCACATTGTTATTGTTTTTTTTTAAAATTGAAAACACTTTGATTGAACATGCCCCAATTTACCACAAAAATTACATGTGATTTTAGCACTTTCTCTATCATTACAAAATTTTTGTTTCCCATGAAACACACCATTTTGATCAGAACGCTTTAAAGGAATTTCATCATCATCAGACAAATCATCCATAGAAGTAAACAACCTTTTTCTAGGTAAACAATCATCAGAGTTCATTTGTGAATTTACATTGAGATTTTCAGCATTTTTTAACTGCTCTTCTAAAAACACAATTTTTTTGTTAAGAGCTACTACCTGTTCATCAGAAAATTGAGGTTGGTCATAAGACTGAACATCTCGTTCTAATTGTTGCAATTGTTCAATTTTGTTTACAGCTGAATCAAAAGACTTTATGTTCAACTCCAAAATTTTGGATCTAAAGTCTGAAGGGATAGTGGATAGCAATTTCTGCAACATTATCTCATTCTGGAATTCTGGATTTTTAATTTTGAAAACATTAGTGGTAATTAATTTTATTCTATGAGCCAAATTCAAAATTGACTCTGATTCTTCCATGCAAAGGGCATGAAAATCTTTCATAGAATAAATATTTGTGACAGGCTTGAAAAATGTCAACAAAGCATCAGTTATTTTTTCTACTGAATCAGAATAGCGTAAATCAGGTGTTTCCAAAATATATTTGAGTGCGGCTCCTGTCAATTTACTTCTTAAATATAGCACTCCCTTCTTATTTTGCCAAGAATTAACTTCAATGATATCTTTTACTTGTTCTACAAAATATTCAACCTGAGTGGAATCACCACTAAAATTGTTTACATGCAACATAAAAGGCGATTTGTTTACATTAGGATACCTTGAAATGTTTTGAGGGGTTTGTGTAACATTTGTGTTTACATTTGGATTCACATTATTTGTACTGTTAGAAATAACAGCACGAGGTGCACTATTTCTGCGAATATGATTTCTGTTTTTCATGATTATCACTTCGAAAAAAAAAAAAAATTTTTCTCACAATATTCACAAATTAAATATTTTTGGTCATGCAACACATCAACATATCAAAATGCACATTGAACATATCAAAAATTTGCATCTCTAGACCCCCAAAAAACATTTTGAGTCTGATTAACCCAGCAAAATTCTTCACACAAATTATTCATTTTGTGCAGAATTTTTTTTTTTTTGTCACACCCCAAAAAGGGACACGCACCAAAAATGTCGTGTAGATCCCCCAAGGTGAGGGGGGAAATTAATTGGAAAGGCAACCGTATCGTATAGTGGGTGCATTGAACCCAAGCCGGAGTCTTGCAACCACGACAATCGCAAGAACCCCTTGACCAATGAAGCGTACAACTCGTAAGTGTGAGAATTATATGACGGGGACAATCAGACACACATGACATCATCATACAGGTCAAGCACTTTTAAAGATAACTAAGGTTGGCACTTTTAAGTTACGTAATTACAGAAATAAATTGGAAGTGTCTCACCCATCATGTGATCTCGCCTCGCAGGCCCGCTGAAATCCAAACATGAAAAGTCCACACAAAAGTTTAGAATGGTAAATAAGGAAGTTTATTTTCACCAAGTTGAATGAGGTCACAAAAATTGGCACACAAGCCGTGCGATGCCCGGTCGGCAGCACTGGGACGAAACATCATCAGCACACAATGATAATACATTATCAATTCCAATTTAGGCCATCATAATATGCGAACTAACATCCAAAAACATCAAGCACACACATGCAGGCAGGTTGGGGACATAATGAACATCCCCGGCTCAAAATCGGGAAGTTTGGCCAGACATAGCGGGAAACGGCACATCCGCTAAAAAAAACAAACAAGCCCCGCGCACGTCAACACAGCACGGAGGAAAATTATGAACTCCCGAAATATGCGAGCAAATTACGTGGCAAGCAAAAAAGTTCGTTACACCGACAACAAAACGGGTGATCGAAAATGCACAAATCAAACTCTTAAACAAGACATTACCATATTCGGCAGCCTATGATCGCGGGGAAAAAGACACTGGCGCCACATACGAAATAACCGTCTGCTCTGACGTCATCACTTTTCTAAAATCACAGACCGGGTTAGATCAAAAGTTCGCTCTGAGGAAATCTCCTGCGCGAAATCGAAACAAACGAAAAAAATAAGGGAATCCAATGTGGATTACACCACACCTATAATAACACAACTACACCAGAAGGGAGCCCAAAAATATCTTAGTTCCATTTTATAAGATACATTTTATATAGTGCTTGATGTCATTGTCATTTACCATTGCTCGATCCCCCTACATGGCTAATAGAAAAAAGCTACCTCTTCTCTTTTTGTGTATGAAAATCCTAAGGCTTTTTGCTAAAAGATAGTAAAATGTGTGTGAAAAGTTCCGTTTTGTACAAAAATTTATAAGAAGAAGGATTGCAACAAGAATGAAAACCAGACACGGAGTGATGTACGGGCAGAGGGAGGGGGGGGGGAGAGACGTTCTTAAGGGCCTCAACTGCTCAAGAAATTTAAAATAATTAGCATACTAATACTTATTAATGTTGCAAATATACACTGCTAGCCTCTGTGGCTGGATTCCACAGCTTTTGTTGAAAGGGGGCCCAAAATGTATAGCTTTGGGTGTCATGAAAACTTAAAAGTTCTATATTTTAAAGCTTGAATATGGTAAATATATACATAAAGTACTAATACCTAGTCATATTAATTACATAAACACGATTTTATGGCTTTCTAATTGGATTTAGCCAGAAATTATTCAAGTATTAACATAGTAGCAGAGATATGTATGTTGTCCCCATTAAACGCCAAGTCTCCCATTTTGGGACCATACTATATCTCCTAACCTAATCAATATTTTTGCGAAATTTCAGCTACATATGATTAGAGATGTGTATTGAATATCAAAACACATTAAAACTTAAGTATTTTCAATGTGGTTCATATAGCGGCGCTTAATGGGTTAACATTAAGTGGTAGTTTCATCATACAACAAAAGGTTATGAAATTTATTGCTTCCTCCCCTATAGTACATCTTTAGAGTGAAAAACAAAAACATACTTAGATACCATGATTTTACACTGCAGCTTCCCTCAGTTTGTAAATTCAGACGAACGGAGATAAAAAACAAAGGAGAGTCCTGAGATGTCCACAAGAAAAACAAATGTTTTGTATCACAGTAATTTTATTATCATAGTCGTACCAAAACTTCACACAGTTAATTTTTTTTTTTTTTTTTTTGCCTCCAGTAATAAATGAAAAGTCTGATTTCCTTATTGGGAAAATACATTGATTTTTTTCGCATCAAAAGTGTTTAATTGCCGCCCCCAAAACAGTGCCGCCCTGGGCGGACCGCCCCCTCCATCCCTCCCTAGCTACGCCACTGAAGGTGTATCTACTCATAACAATTAGGTTTTCTATTTTAGATTGCCTTTGAAATTGAAATAATAATAGCAATCATTGACATTCGAACATGATTCATATTGTTTGAAAGAAAAATAAAGATGATTTTCCTCCCCTGCAATGTAACTTTACTGTCTGAAAATGAAGGCTTTTGAGTTTTAATTATTTCCAATCCCGTCTAGGTCCAAATCAAAACTAAACTGTTTTTTTTAATCTTTCCAACAGAAACCCCAAACCAAAACTGCGTAATGGTTTCTAAAGCTGAACCAAAGCTCACGCTGAAGTTTCAGTTAACTATACGGCCGCGGTAAGCACATCAGTTAAAGTAGTCATACCTGCACGTTTGAACAAAATTGAGTTAACGTAACCAAGTTGTTCTCTGTTTCACATTTTGCTCAACAAATGAAATATTTTAGGGTCATTTTATCGGAAAATATTTTTCAGAAAAATTCTGAAAGAAAAAAAAAAGACATCAGAATCAAATATATGGAAGAGCCAAACTTTAAAACGCACCATCTCAGTTTGAGCTCAACTGCAGATTCCGCTTCTGTTTTTAGCACGTAAGAACGGCAAAGTACGTAGAAATTTTTCAAAATATCGTTTAATTTCCTGTGAATTAATGATAATTAAATTCTGTATTTTTTCAAAACTATTTTTTTAAGTTTAAGTTTTGTTATGTGTTATGTAAAAGTTAGTTGGGTTTTGTTCCATGGTGTCTGTCCCCCTCCTCCCCCCCCCCCAAAATAAACGAAAGTCGATTTTTCAAGTCGCGCACCCTCTTATATTGTTCCTTTTAGGTCAAAAAAAAGGTAAAAAAAAGTTTCATACAATTTGAACAATGCTAACCCGTGCCGAAATGCGCCTGAAAGTGTGAACCAATACTGTATACTAGACTGAATGGAAAAAATATTTTTTTGAAAGTTTAAAAGTTCATGTTTATAAAACCTTGCCTCTAGCCGCACGTGAACCACAAAAAAAATAATAATAATCCAAATCAAAAAATATTTAGGTGTCAAGCAGGCATAAAATTTGTAGTTTTCTTCAAAAAATTGATTTATTTTCTTTTTATATTTTTGAAAGTGTAAGAAAAATTTTAAAAAAGTTATCAAGATAAAAAGTATAAGAAAAAGAGTCGATGATAGCGTTAAATAACAATTTTTGCTTGTTTAAGATATTTAAGTCTCCCGCATGTATAGGCACTCTACCACATGGTACTCAAAATAAGGATATTTTCAATTTTGTTAAATTTTTCATTTAACATTTTTTTATTATTATTTATTTACAAGTGTTGATTTGAAAATGTGTTCGCTAATAATTTTTGAACTTGATGTTTTAATTTGAATAAAGTACATTCATACAAAATTTCAGAACAATTGTTTCAAAACTCTTTTAGCTAGGACGCCACACCAGTTGAGAAAAGTTGTTTCGAGAAAAGCGCGTTTGAAAAAAAAAAATACTGTGAACGCGTTTTCGAAACACCACAGTCACTTTAAATGCTCATAGCATCGAAACTAATCGGAATTATTCACTCAAATTTTGGCAACATATTCTTGAATAGTTTTACCAATATTTTAAGACATAAAAAAGTGGATTTTTTGACTGTTCTAAACTGGATTGCCTTCTTAAGGAAACTTGTTTATGAAGTCACTTTTGTAAATTTTGATGTTGTGTGTTCGACAGAACGGCAAGTTAGCAGCAGGCGAAGTTGACGGAGTTACATTTTAAAAAATTTCTAATTTCGTTAGAATTCAACACTTGGTTTCTTTTTTCAATTTTACCAAAACTTCTTTCAATTGCTTTGAATAATAAAAAAGTACAAGTCTAGAAAATGCAGCTTGCAATTTAACAAAATAAACGTATGAATATTCCGTTTGCTTCACATCATTACAATAAAACATGTCTGGGTTCCAATGCCTAGTTGAAATTTTTTTAAATATTTGTTAATTTATTAGATACAAGTACAAAGAAGGAACAAAAAGACATGTCACAAATATCTTTAGAGGAGTTCATTCTTACAAACAAGAAAGTTCCATATATTCTTTTTAATATATATATATATATATATATATATATATATATATATATATATATATATTCTCAGTTTAGTGTTTTCTAGTCTGCTCCGTCTGCCAAACATTTACGTTTTTTTTCCTATTAATTCTTTACCCCTATTTATTTATCTTATTACTGATAGAATTGCAATATAAAATGCTTTCCATTAACAAACACATATGAGCATGATTTAAGCTAAACAAGAGAAGAAAAAAACGGGAAAACATTAATCTGAATGCATAATATTGACTTTTAATCCTCTCGCAAACATCAGAATTTCTGAATATTCAAACAATTTTTATAATAGGGATGGCATAAAAAAACAAAACATCAGCTCCAGTTGACAAGTTTAATAAGAAAATCCATTCCAATATTTATATTTCCTGTTTCCCTTTGTTTGTAAAGGTAGTAAATAAAACGATATTATTTTTGCACAATAAAAATAAGAATGTAAGTTTCAGCGAAAAGGCTTTATTCGTTCTAGTTAAGTTCACGGTTGCGTGTTCAAAAGAAGCAATGGTCTAAGACCCTAATTAAAAAAATGACAACACCTATTTGCTTTTTAAACAAGACACAATTATTTTAGTGTTTATTTCAGCTGTTAGAGGAGGCTGTTATATTTCAAAGTTTGTAAATTTGTAACCGTTGTGGGAGCGAAAAATAAAGTGACATAAAGGGGAAATAAATAACTTTTTCTAAAATTCACGAAATGTGAAATTAAATTATCCGTATTCGTTACAAACAAACATCGTTTAAAGATTAATTCTATGTGTTTTAGTTTATTAGTAACGGTTTTGCTCGCAAGTGAATTGTTATTTTAAGATGTGCAACGAAAACTAAAAAATAAAGTAGTTAATATCCAAGATGGCGGCTCGAGTTTCTCCTATTTCTGACCATATTTTGAAAAGCAATTCGGCAGAAACCCACTCTGAAGAAAATAATTACTTTTAAAAATTGTGCCTTCTTAAAAAACAAATCTGCTACAAGTAGTTGTTATTGCAAAAAGTAATGCTTCACTGAGAAAAGCAAACTGTTAGAAGGGTGTTACATCATAAAATGTACACAAGAAGTTTTATCTTCAGTAGCTTATTTTTCCAGGGCATAGAAGTTATCTAGAAATCAGTAGAAATATATTTTATTAGTCAAATATATCTGAATAGATTTTTTTTTCAAAGACACTGTTATAGGACCATTGCATCTAACAGATCTAGTGCGATCTCCTAATATGGCTCCAAGTTTTTCTTGTGATAAAACAAGTCGAAACGTCACCTGATTACTTTCGGGAAACGTTCCAGGATTTAAATGGTTTACACTAGTTTCCTGTGAAAAACACGGATTAATAAACTATAGTAATAAATTGATTCCATGAATGCCAAATTTACACTGTTTTGAAAATTATTTTTTTTTTATTTACCAGTGTAAACACATATTAGACTTATTTAGAAGGAGTTTCTCCTTCAGCTTAGCTATGTCCCCTCCGACTTGACTGAGCCCCAGTGAAGAGAGAAAGGCAGTCTCTGGATATTTCAGATGTGAAGGAATAGATTGCTATTCTGACTTAGCTTCGGCCATATTTGCTTCAGGAGCTTTCTCGGTACATCAAGAAGGTGCCAAGGTATTCATATATGTACGTAAAAAAGCTTTCACTGCAATTTTCTGAGTTATTCTGAAAACATTACTGGCTTTGATTGGAAAAAATTTTGATGTTTTTTTCAGAATAAATCCGATATAATTTCAGGTAGATTACTAACGTTTTCACAGTAAACTTTTCTTGTTTTTACAAAATATGTTTCTGGCAGAAATTAAGCACATTAGCTGCCCAATATTTTACTGGAACCTTTCAGACGTTTTTTACAGTGCATGAGTCGGCATTAAGGCAAGGATTTCAAGGGAACCACCAGTTTTCCACCACATAGAAACCTAAAATGAGAATCCTAAACAATTAATCCAAATATAAGGCAATGTTCTTTAACTTGGCTGTAGATATATAATGATGGTTAGTTTTATATTATATTTACCACTTAATACCGGCATTCAAATTCAATTATGAGGCTCTAATCCAAGTTTAGAGCTTTCGTAAATCGTGCTGATCACATATGATATTTCTGCATGCAAAACAGGGACTTTTGTCATATTTTTATTCAAAATCTAAGAAAAAAAAGTAACTAATGAACGTCTGATAAGATATTATTCGTGTTCGTACTTATAATGCTTTTTCTGTTTTCAAAAAAAAAAAAAAAATAATTCTGGCCTTTCATAAACATTTGTTCTAACGAAGGTCGAAAGGATTGCCGGAAAGTCCATTAGTGAAGTTTGAAGGAAAAAAGAGGAGGAAAGTCTTTGAAAGATTTTTTTTTTTTCAATATCTAAATTTCAGTTTTAAGATATTCCTTTTTTATTTTTGAATAGATTTCATTGTGTTGTTTAAAATTGAGTTTCATGTTACGAATTGAAAGAAGTCAACGTAATAATAGCCTTTTTTTCTGCTAAAGCGAATTTTTGTTTTCCAAAACAAAACGTATGGTATTTACTACAAAGTGATAATTTGTAAGAAGCCGTTAAGATAAAAAAAAATCAAAAGCAACATTGCCAAAATTTTCTATTTTTCTTCGCTAGAAATGTGAGCTATTTCCAAACCATTCTCACCCAGAAAAAATAAATTGCTCGTGCGAAGACATTTGAAATCCCTTGGAATCTATCCAAAAGCATTAGCGGAAGGAACAAAAATTGGCTCCGTCTAAAATCAGAGCTCAATTAAGTATTGATCGCGCGTAGGATATCAATTAAATACGGCGGAAAAATAGTCTATATCGAAAGAGGCTCCAAGAAAATAACCTCTTCTTTCAATTGTTACCAAGTTCTTCTCCGAAGTTAATTTTGTTAATGGAAAATCTCATCTTTCAGATGATGCTTTTCAAAACGCATTCACTGTATTTGCCACGACACTTTTGATTATTTAATTCACACATTGCAATTACAGTGCCCCATATCTAATTGAAAAACCAAAATTAAATAAAATATCTCATCAAGTTCAAAAAACTCATTGTGAAACTATTTTGATTTTCTGATAGATACATGGTTTACGGTTTTTAATTGTTCATTAAATTTTGAATGGAATTTTGACGGAAGTTCTTTCATGTAAAATGATTTTTTCAAATCATATTGAGCAAAATTATACTTGATAATAATATCTCACTTCCGAAAAAATCCTCAAAATTTATATTTTAATCGTTGAATTACATTATATAGTGCGTGCATATATAGGACGAGTAAAACAGAAAAAAAGTTTAAAAATACATATTACTTACCGTATAGTACGTTAACGGGCCATACCACGGAAAACGGTCATTTTGTCCAGCACATAACGCCTCATGTTTTTTTTATCAAAAATAAAACTTTAAAATATTAATGAAAAAATTTGCTTTCTGCTTAAAAATTTACAAACTTATGTGTAGTTTCTTAAGCAAAAAATTACGTCATTACTCTTTAAAATTATTACTTCTTGAAAAATATAACATTTATGAAATATATGAACCGTCACGATCAAAGATCATAATGTAAAAACATATGTTTAATTTACATGAAACTTTTTATTTTTGGTTCAACTTACTTTTCAATAGTAATATTTCTTAATGAGCCCAACTTTCAAACCAAACTCTGATCATTACAGTTAATTTCCTTCCCTAACAATAGGCTTTTAGGCTTTTTTCAGAGACATGTTTTTTTTTTCAATTTTTTTCCACCTGTTTTTTTTTTTTTTTTTTTTTTTTTTTTTTTTTTTTTTTTTTTTTTTTTAAGTTCACCCAAAAATGCTATTTGGTATATCAAAGTTTTAAATTGCGTATATTATTTGCAATTATTTCTTATTTTGGCTTATCTAACGATCTTTTTCCTTCTACAGTAAATGTACAATCATTGAGTTCTTTATTAATACAGCAAAATGACCGAAAATATTAGTTAAATTACAGAAGCTCGCATTTTAACACCACGAATTAGATGTCTTGGTAACAGTTTTACAAAAGATGAAAGATTACTGTAAACATACTCTTAAAAATTAGGACATTTTGTAAAAAAATTACGCGATCCTTTTGTGTTGTATTTTTACACGAGTACGCGTTCAAAGTTTTTGGATCACGCTTATTGACTTACCATTTTCGAGAAAAAGTACTTAAACACTCTATAACAAAAAAAAAAAAAAAAACGACGCACCAAGAAGGATTGATCCGATCGAAACGAAAATTGGAGGATAGAAAGACAATGCACAGAATAGTAAACGATTAAATTCTCGGAACAATTGAATAGTTTAAGTCAGAGTTTCAGAACAAGTTCAATAAGGTACTGACCCACCTCTAGCCTGGATACAAGCTGAAGCACGGCGTGGCAAACAACGATAAAACTCCCGGAGGGTGTCCTGACGTATTTCCGGCCAAATTCGCTCCAACTGTCGGACGAGGTTGTCAACATTCCTTGCCAGATGCATTCGCCATCCCATCATATCCCAGACATGCTCGATGGGAGAGAGATCTGGCGATCTAGCAGGCCACGGAAAAGTTTGACAAGCTTGCAGACAGTTCATAGCAACACGTGCCGTATGTTATCTGGCATTGTCCTGTTGAAAACCAGCCGAGGGTACTGTAAAGGGAACGGAAGAAAAACAGGTCTTAGGATATCGTCGACTTACCGCTGTGCAGTAAGTGTACCTCTAATTACGACCAAAGGGGTTCAGTTATCAAAGGAAATGGCACCTCAGACCATAATACATTGTTGAGGGGCAGTTTGGCGTGTAAAAATGAAGCCAGGATTTCCCCTCTGACCTGGGTGTCTCCAAACTCGTCTTCGATGCCGCATTCACAACACACTTTTCGACTCGGTAAATCCCCGCTCTGGCTCCACAAAAAAAAAAAAAAAAAAAAAACGATTGAAAAATTCCAGGCTTCCATGTAAAAAGTGGTTTTCCATTGTACCACAAAAAGCGGTTTGAACCCAGCATCTTTAGCGTCTAGTAGACGAAATTGTTTCGCGCAATGCATTCTCTGTAAAATTCAGATTTATTTCCAGAAGCGAGCAGGGGGGGGGAATCCACATATATCCCGCAAATAACCGGAATGCGGTGATATACGTCATCAGTCGGCACCATTCCAACCTGATCGAGCCATGCACCACTGTAATCTGGCTCGGCAGTGTATAGGCGTCAGTGGCATGTGGCGTAACGGTCGGCGCGAGCGTCGATTTCGTTGCCCCAACCACCTTTAAATGGTCAATAGGGTGGGCCGAGAAAAGGAAATTTTCGAAAAGCAACTTCTAATAGCAAAAAAAATATTGTGCAATTGGTCATCCTAAACATGGGAAAAATAATTAAAAAATTATTATTTATGTATTCAAATTGCGCATTGGCTGCAAAGTTGGGAAAAAAAAAAAGATAAAAAACGGCCAATTTTCAAGTATTTTTATGAAAATCTAAATGCTTAAAATTTTTGCTCTCATGGCATTTAAATGCTCTATTTTAACACCTTTTTCATATGCCTTTGAAAATATTTACATTATTTTACTGTTTTTAGTTTCCTAAATTACGCAAAAATCGACGTTTTTAGCTTATTTTACACATTGCAGCATTTCTTCTCAAAGATTAAATTAATATATTTTTTTTACAATAAACGTTCAATATACAACTCTTTGTTGGAAATGCAATTATGTTTTATTGCATTAAAACCCAGAACGCACCATAAGTATGAGGTTGCACTTTGTGTTCCACCCTGCAATTTCCAAGAAGACAAGTTATGTACAAAACTTATACATTTGTAAAAAAAATAACATTCACAATAACTATATTATTTTAAACACGTTTCTACGTTTGGATCAAGGTTTGAAGTTGGACTTGTGACTCCATTTTTGCATTGATAATCACGGGCAGAGAGTTTTTTTACATTAATTCATATCTTGTCTCATCCCGAAGTACCCAAATTAACAACTTAATAACTAGCTTAATAACCCTTTCAACAGCCGGAGTGTTAAAGAGGAGTATTAACTAAATAATGGGTAAAGCGTTAATTGTTTTTGTATAACTAGATATTCTTAACCTAGATAGAACTCGGTCAAAAGAAATCAAAGTTTTAAAAATTGTCTTAAAGAGCGAGAAAAAGTGTATTTGATAGATATTGTCAATGTAATACATAAATGAATATGTGTTATTCATCCTGATCTCCCAAAACCAAGATTTCAGTCATTTGGCTTCCTAAACATGTGCTAACGAGTACTAGGGCAGAGTATGTTTTACAAACTAAACTACTAATGGAATGAAGACACTTGTAGATTATATCTTCAAACATTTTGCTTAATGGTTCGATGAAGTTAAAAATTAAAGAAAAAACAACTTCCGGGAAGCATGAATCTGTCATCTTATTTAAACAACTTTTAAACATCATGGATTTTGTGATTCAAAGAAATGCTTACTTTACTATTTTTGAGAAATTGTTATTGGTCATGGCAGTGGACAAGGGAGGGAAACGAGCTGATGTGTGAATCACATGACTTCCTTTTACTCCAATTTCATGTCATTTTCCCATTATTGGTAATTTTAATGTGATTTAATAGTTTACTCTGTAAATATTTCCTACAGTGGCCAAATTGAAACCAGATTTAAAACTTAAAAAAAATCGCCAAATTTGTCACCAAGCTGGCGACAAAACTTGGCGATCAAAAGACTGGCGATATATCACCAAGTGTTCGCCAAATTATAACACCACTTGAGTTTACATCAAAATTATCAATGATTTCCCCCAAAAGGGGGCAAAAGACCCCCTTAAGAACATCTGAATGCAACCAAAAGGGGAGGTGCACAACTAGATCCCACTAGGAGTCTACGTACAAAATTTCAACTTTCTAGGACATACCGTTCTTGAGTTATGCGACATACATACGCACATACACACATCCGCACATACGTACATACGCACATACATACATACGTACGTACAGACGTCACGAAAAAATTCGTTGTAACTAACTCGGGAATCGTCAAAATGAATATTTCGGGTGTCTATACGTTCTTAGGCACTTATCCATGTGGTCGATTTGAAAAAAAAAAAAAAAAAAAAAAACTCAACATTCATTCGGAGGTGAGCAAAATGGAAATTAAGGTTGATTTTTGAGTGAAAATTCTTTCGGGAAAATAATACTTAAGTAAAAAAAAAAAAAGTAAGAAAAAAGAAATCGTTTGTTTTTCCCCTGTTGCCAAAAAATAATTTTGAAAATGAATTACTGTACTTTCAAAAATAAATAAAAATAATGTGATTCAATGATTAACTCTCTAAATATTTCCATCGGTGGCCAAGTTAATACCAAGTTATTTAAAAAAAAAAAATCGTCGCCAAGTTGGCGAAAAAACTTGGCGACCAAAAGCTTGGCGATACGTCACCAAGTGTTTACCAAATTATAACACCACTTAAATTTGCATTGATATTAACAATGATTTCCCCCCAAAAAGGTGCAAAAGACCCCCTTAGGAACATCCGAAAGCAACCAAAAGGGGAGGTGCACAACTAGACCCCACTACGAGTCTATGTACCAAATTTCAACTTTCTAGGACATACCATTTTTGAGTTATGCGAGATACATACGCACATACGCACATACGCACATACGCACATACACACATACGCACATACATACAGACGTCACGAGAAAAGTCGTTGTAATTACCTCGGTGATGGTCAAAATGGATATTTCGCGTGTCTATACATTCTTAGGCACTTTTCCGCATGTGGTCGAATCGAAAAAAAAACTCAACATTCATTTGGGGGTGAGCAAAATGGAAATTAAGGGCGATTTTTGAGTGAAAATTTTTTCGCGAATACAATACTTCCTTTTTTGTAAAAGGAAGTAAAAAAGAAATAGGATTACAGTAAGGTATACAACGCAAAATATTACCCATTAAGAAACACTTTTATAGCTAAAAGAGAATTTTTCCCACCGATATTAAGATTTGAATCTTCGAACTATAAGCAAATTCAATAATCAACGTTTTCACTTTTATCCACTGCAATGATGATGTGAAAAACCAGGATATTTTCTTATTTCTAGAACTATACATTTGCTTTAAGTATGAATTTTAAAAATTCCCAAATCACACTTGGGTAGGTGAAAGAATTGTGGAACTGGTCATTGAGTCTGTCGAAATTCATTTGAGGTATTAGACACAACAGATGGGTTTGTCTTAGAAACTTTACCTTTGCGAAGATCAATGCCAAAACTGAGTAGTAAGTTTAAGTTCAAACCTTTATCGAAATGTAGAAACTTGTTTCAAGTTATTTAGTTATTGTGAATGTAAGTTACTTTACAAGTACGTACGTCCTGTAAATGACTACTCTTCTTAAGAATAGCAAGGTGGAACAGAAAGTAATACCACCTACTTGTGGTGGGTTCTGGGTTGTAATGCAATAAAATATAATTGCATTTTCAGTCAAAGACTGTATAATGCATATTTTTTTAAAAAAACATTACTGGAACCAAAAAGAAGCATCACTGCAATAAGCAAAATAAGCAAAAAACGTGGATTTTTGATAGTTTAATGTAAATTTGCGGCATGCGGGAACTAAAAGCTGCAAAGAAATGAAAAATTTTTCAATTATGCATGAATAAAGTGTTAAAATTAAGCATGCAAACGGTATTAGATCAAAAATTTTGAGCATTTGGATTTTTATAAATTATTTGAAAATTGACAATTTTTTGCCTGTTTTTCCAACTTTGCTGCCAATGCGCGGTCTGAAGACTTAAATATTATTTTTTTTAATTATTTTTCCCCAGCTTAGGATGGCAATACACAACTTTTTTTGCTATTAGAAGTTTCTTCTAGAATTTTGTTTTTGGCCACCCTAATGGTCATGATGGACACTAGTGTTTGGGTTGAATATCTGATGGATCATAGAGATGAAGAAAGCGCTGTGACAGCTGATTGGACAATCACTCTGTCATCACCCTAGGTCAACCGCTACTATTCTGAAGCTGAACTCTGCCATTTTCCACCCATCTTTGCCAGCATCTTCGAATCGCCGCATCGCTTTGACTCAAATGACGAGCGATTCTCCGATTTGATCAACCGGTCTCTTTCAATCCAATGATAAGACTTCTTTCAAACTCTGACAGTTGCTCGTAATGAGCACGAATCATGCGGCGAGGCATTTTTAACACTAGAAAGACGGAGGGGCCTGTGTGGCCCCTCGCGTAGTTTGTTGTTTAATAACTCGGATAATATCTAACGGAACTTAATGGAATTTTCTGACTTTTCATTATATGACACTATTTGAATGCTTGTTTAATCATTCAATCATTCGCCTCATAGTACTATTAATATTGATCCGTATACCTAGAAAGACGGGAGGGGCCACAGTGGCCTCTAAGCATTTTAACAATTAAAAAAATTATTTTTTTACTTTCTCCTAATTATTGTAGCATAAAAAAAATGCCATTCACTCTAGTTTCACCTGTAACTTCCTCTTTATGCAGCCGATTGGATATCCAAATGCTATAAACAGTACCGACTGCTTATCATCCTAACAGTGGCCATTGCTCTTAAGGAAAACTAATTCAACCTTTTGCCCAGTATAGAGAGAAAAACTAAAAATAATTAAGTAGTAAGTTTTCATTTAGTCATGAAAGAAGGTGTATCAGGCATGTGGACTATCTCAGGAAATTTTTTTTAAAGAATTCACTCCAAAAATGGGTAGGGGCCACACTGGCCCCTTCAGTCTTTCTAGGTATACAGAAAACGTCAGTCGTTCTAGTGTTAAGTTGTTGAAAGGTAATCTGAATAGCAATCAAACCGAAAGTTTTAACAACTGTTGAAAAACTGCTCTTTATATACATATGCTGGATGCGCAGTTTCGATGCGCTGGAGATCAAACTAGTCATTCACTGGACAGCAAATTTCAGTCATTTGCATATCTGATCAAAACACTCATGCATACGAAATTTCAAAGCAATCGGATGATTGCTTCTTGCTGCGTCGATTTTTTTTTTTTTTTTTTTTTTTTTTTATGGAGTGTACTTTTGAGCATTTCTTTCATGCTAAGTACGTTTAGTTTTTTATGTAAAGTACGTAATTTTCCATTCCATTTGTTGAGGATATTCTAGGCTGACAACCTTCTGGAAAGGTGACATTCTGCATCGGGTTGTCGAAAAACGTTTTGTTCCTGCTCATAACTCTGCCTTAGCTTCGCCTGAAGGTAGGATTTTTATAACCTAATGAATCTTAGACTATACATATTCAACGATTCATAATTATCATTTAATATGTCAGTCATTAATATGTGACTGCGGTCAATTTCTCGAATTTTAACCATTTTAATAATATGATATTACAGAGTCTTAAATGGTTTCTTTCGATCAGTTTGCCTACAGGGTTTGTCCTAAAAGAAATGACTTTAAAAAAAAAATAGTTTTATTGATCAAGCATGTAATAAAACTTAATACTTTTCAAGATAGTCTCCTCCTGCGTCTATACACCTTTGTCCATGTGTTTTCCATTCATAGAAAATCCTCTTAAACTCACTTTTGGGAATGTATTAAGGCATCTCGTCTGGTATTTGGAATGTTGTTCACGGTCCCCAAATTCTTTTCTGGAGGCCGTGGTGGCCTGATCCATTAGGCATCGGACTTGGGACCTGAGGGTCCTTGGTTTGATCCAGACCTGTCGAAGATCCACCGTCTTCACTAAGGGTGACTGGGGTCGTTAAATATGCTCGTGTTCATAAAATCCACCAAGTGAAACGATACCGTTGTGGGTGCTTGGACAGAATTTATTCGGTTTCTGGCTTGATTCTAAATTTTCGAACTGTTTATAGATGGTGCTGACATCTATTGTGTTGTCTGAGCTAAATCGGACTTCCATCTAGAAATAGGCGCTCGACTAAACAGACGCCGTACCTGTCTGCCATAAAATCGAGTTGCATTGCTACTCAGGCTCGGGAGCATAAGTATCAACACCAACATCAGATGCTTTCTTTTTAGCTCTCTTTTCACCTTTGGGAGCAAGAAGGCGTCGGGGCTATTGGGGAGTTTGTCGCACCGTTGAAACCGTGTAAACAACACCGTGGGTAATCTCCTGTGTTTCCACAAAAAGAAAATAAGAACTCTTTGTATGTTTTTAGTTTTATCTAAAATCATTTTGGTTACTCAGAAGATTTATAGATTATCTTTAATTTGGAATATGTCTCTTAACAAATGACTCCAGCAGATTTTCGTGCAATTTCAAGCAAACTATGTAACTGCGATACTAATTTTTATCATGCAACAATAATAAAAAATATATTGGAGAAATTTTTTCTTCTTATTCTCAACTGTGTTCAACCAAAAATACAACCAAAAATCAATCAGCCACCTATTAGATACTTTATTGCGCCAACAGCGTATGTTCTAATGTGATACCTGTGATTGCTGTGCTGGTAAATTTAAGAACATTTGTAATTTAACCTAAATTTCGTCCAATTTAAAATAAAATAAGTTTTGTATTTTACAAGAATAAACAAAGTCGAAAAAAAAACCAATAAACGTTATGTGCTCTTCAGCAAATGTTTGAAATAGCTGACACTTTCTTAAATAATATTTTTCTGCATACAATCCAAACTACATATACCATATACATAAAAAGTTAGTACACCAATAGGTGCATTCTACAGAACCTGATGCATACATTAGAATGTAGGAATATAGGAGGAATCCATCTCCCCTCCCCCATAATAAACAAACGATAATTAAATTTATTCAATATTTATATATTTGTATCGCAAGACCGAATTGTATTATGTTATCTCCCTAAACGTATTTAGTTTTTCATGTCCTCAAATATGACACCATTTCATCAGATTTTCCAGACTTTTGGTTTTTCATTAACTAGGAGAATTCCAGTTAGAAATGGACTTAAACCACTTTCACTGTTTCAACCACCTGTAAATAATGTAAATTATGTACGAGGTTGTTTCCGAAAACCAAAGCACGTTAGTTACTTATCCAATTTGATTAATAATATGCCTACTAATGCAAATGCATTTCCCAAACATGCTTCCTTACAGAAGTCCTCCGTGTAAACAATTAGCATTGTCAAGAACAATACGCAATTCTTTAAATCGAATTTGTAATTAATCAAAAGTTCCCCAGTAAACTTCCCAAGTGCTTATTGAACTCTTGTTTTCATTTAAAATCTTTTTAGAATTCAAGGCTGTTTAAAAGTATTTTATTCATTTTCATTCAACTCGCAGTTGTTAATTAAGAACATTTGGAATTGTCTTTATATCTGTTGTTTTCCTTGCGTTAGATAATACCTCCTTTTTTGGTGAACTGTCTAGACGGCTCAATTTACAAATTATTGTGTAAAGTTTGTTCATTAGAACGTAAATTTGCAAATTGGTGAAAATTAGCTGAGATAAATTGAATTAAAATTTCAACAAAAATATATTGCAAAAGCTTATGTCATTAATTTTCCTTCTTTCTCTATAATATTTAATCTGGGTGAAAATCCTAGAAAGTAGGATAATTGGAGTAGCTAAAATATCCTTGATCAACGTATTCGTTTTTTCTTTTTTGCTTTAACCAGAAGAAAAATGTGTATTTTTAATGAGCGCGTATCTTTTTTCATGTGTGTTATTTTTCTTTCCGGAAAAAAGTCTGAATGTGTGAATCATCCAAATGCGTCACTTGCCAAATAGATCAATTCTTTCTTGCAAAAGTAGGGAAAAGTGAAGTAAAAGATAGTGATATGCACTGCAAAAAATAACTGTTGTTTTCATAGTAATATACTTTTTTTTCC
Source organism: Uloborus diversus (assembly GCF_026930045.1). Lineage (NCBI taxonomy): Eukaryota > Metazoa > Arthropoda > Arachnida > Araneae > Uloboridae > Uloborus > Uloborus diversus. Next base: position 91,872,657 of record NC_072731.1, on the reverse strand, counting down.
TACAGTTTAATACTGCTCTGCTAAATAACAGAGAAAAACTGTAAAAATGTTTTAGATTGACCAAAACGATGCGCAAAAGGTTTTTCCTTTCATACGGGAAGATAAACTAATGAATTCAAGGTATCGACAGCCATTTTTGTTGATATTTCGGCTGTGCTGAGGCAGGACTGCTCATTTGTAATCCAAGTTAAAAGTAAGTGCTAGTTATATTATTCATTCCCTTTTCCTCAAAATGTAGTTTTCTTTATCATCGAGAATGTATGTAAAATAACAGTGTTTATTTAGAAATCGTAATTCGTATCCCAATATTCGTTGATGTTCACTTTGCAATTTCTTTTAGTTTTTAAGTTGTAGCGATTGCTTTATAGCAAAAATCTGAGTAGTTGTTGTGATTCTGAATACTTTACTGCACGTATGATAGTTTTTAAACATTTTCTAAAACTCAAATTTGATTTGAAAAGAAATCAATTCCCTCCTTGATCGTATTTAAAGTTATTAGAACATTAGACTTTGTTTACGATTATATTTTGTGTTATATAGGATGTGAGTACTTAAAATTTAAATTCTTATGTTTTCTAGTAAATTTTTATCGTATCGCGATTGACTTCTTTTTTCTGTTTTTTTTCTTTTTTATATTCTGTTTTAAATTCTTTAACAGTTTACATTTAACCATTTTATTGATAAACTTTACGTTACAGCGTAAGTAACTTTTATAACCTGTACATAATTCGATGCATAAAATGTAAAAAAATAAAATAACAACGTGACCAAGAGACATGCAAACCGTTTCAAGTTTACTGACTTTTTTTTTTTTTTTTTGAAGAATTTGCCACTCTGGAAATACAATACTCTGATGTCTGAACGACTCAAAATTCTCTGAAATCTGGAGCCAGCTTTCATACTTATCGATCAAAATTAAAATAATAATAAAAAAAAAAAAAATCAATGAAGCACTCAAAAAAAAAAAAAAAAAAACTGATAAAAATTAATCTTTAGATACAAGCACGAAACCCTTGTGTTTTAAAATGTTTACATTTGCGTCGGCAGGAAAGTAAAATTTTACTTCAGGAAAAATGCACTAGTACCATTGAAACATGTGAGATAAAAATAATTTTAGAAACTGTATCCAAAAACACTCGATGGGAGGTCACGGGAAGTCTCTATGACCTCCCCAAAATTGCCATATTGGAAAAATTTTATCTCACGATTCGGCAAATTTGCGGACATTATTGTAATGTTGCAATTTGTGAATTCTTGAATGTCCAAATTTCATTAGATATTGTACTTAATTGTGCGTACTTAACGTCTGCATGCAGCAGTATTTTATTAATCTGCAAATATGTAAGTTCCATTCGACAAATTGAGATTATACGCCTTCCCAACATATTTAATTAAGTTCAGGCCGTGCCTGGCTAAAAATTTTAAGAAGGCTGTGCCTTCTTGAAATTTTCAGTTTTTTATTTCTGATCTGGCAGTGTTGCGTTCTCGTCTAAATTACTGCTTTTTAATTTAAAGTAGAATATTTACTTTTTTATGCATTGTTTGTCATATTTTATTCGCCTTGAAGGACATGCTCATTTAGAAAAATAGATGAATCGAGAACTACAAAAGAATTTGAGACTCTTGTAACCTTGAACTCATCAGTTTCCTTACATTTTAACTTTTAGAACCCTTTGAGTCTTAAAGTTTGGCATCAACGTGTTTATGATGAAGGCAAAAACTATATCATAAATACTGAAAAGTGTGATTCTGTACTTCACTGTCTTTCGCTGCATATAAAAAGTAAATTAATGTCAGATTGTTATTCGTGTAAAATGCAAAAAAAATCGGAGAATTTTGTTTAAACATGTAACGGAGATTCAAGCCAAAGTCGAGTAAAATGTTTTGCATTTAAATGCGATGGGTTCCTTAGCAGTTGAGTTCTTTAGGGGGGGGGGGGGATTATTTTCACAATAATAGACGAGTTTTCAAGAAAGTCTTCGGTTTATTTCTTAAAGAAGAAAAGTGAGGTTTTCGAACACTTTGTCAGGTTTTAAGAGAGAACAGAGATATTTGCGGAAAAGATCCGATAACGGAAAGGAATTTCTGAACCCCTGGGTTTGAAATTTACCTTAGCGACCAAAGCATAAGAATCGAAAAAACTAACAAATCCTCCAGTTGACAAAGTAGCGTCACAGACCACCATAACTCAACATTAATGAATATAATTAGGAAACTTTTAAATGAAACGGGGTTGCCTTAGCAGTTTTGAGCCGAAGCAGCTATATGCTTCCACTACTTTCTGACAAGAGTGGTTCTAAAAGGAAAAATCAAAACCTTTTTTGAGCTATTTCGGGGAAGAAAGCCATCTATTAAAAACTCACTTTTTTTTTTTTTTGCTGTATTTCTTATATTGGACTTCCAAAACAGAAAATAAACAAATTGGATATGAGATCTAAACAGGGAGCCATGGTAGGATATGCGTTTCATACGAACGGTTATATAATTCGGGATTCCGAAAATCGCGAAGTGACAGAAACGCTGAATGTTAAATTCGATGAAAATAAATTCTAGGTGGGGGGGGGGGGAGGGACAGTAACGGGAAACAAATTAATACAGTTTTATTTCACTACTGAGTAAACCTGAAGTAGAAGAAGAATATCCTGAAAATCATAAAATAGCATGTTGAGAATTAAATTGGTTAAAGAAATACAAAAGCAAAGTAGAGAATGCAGGGATATGTATTATTCTATTGAAACGACGGTTCTAAATTCCGCATCGCGAGGCCGAGGACTATTGTTCTGAAAATAACATTGAATGTGACCCAAAATAGTTCGATTTCACTTGTGATGATAATTCACGAAACGTATCAGATTCTGATGAAGATAGGGGGGGGGGGGTGATAGGTCAAGTAAGCTAGAAGCTAGCATTTCCGAAGGTGTAATTCCTTCGAATTTGAAACAAAGTTTGAGAACGCCAGAAAGTGAAGATTGGCAAAACACCAGAACAGATAAGCAGAACGAAATAATGCGCTTTAAGGCCAGACTGGTTATTTTAGGTAACCACCAAGAAGGGGGGGGGGGGTATACTTTTCACAAGTGCTTTCTCCAGCAATTTCCTTTTTTTTTCATTGATGCCTCTTTTCAATTTTTGTGTTTTGGCTACATCGGGTCCATTTCCAAACTAATGTTTGCAATGCGTATCTATATGCGGGTATAAAAAAGGAGATTTGTGAGACAAGCTGAAGGGTTTGTCGATCCCTGAAATCTAAATTTTGTCTGTAAATTGAATAAATTATTGTCATTCTGATACAGATTACGCCTCGAATCACGACGACCGGATTTCAATGGGAGAGGGGGTCTAGTGTTTTTGTATAGGTTCAAATAATATGGTGTACATTCAAACAAAAATGCGTAGCACTGTCAACGATAGAAGCGGATTATATTTCAATTAGTGAACAATCTAAGGAAGTTATATGGATCAAAAGAATTTTAAATGAATTGGCCACGAAAAGAGTTCAGAATTTTAGATGGATTAATAGTACTCTGTGCTGTGACATTCTAGTTGCGATCGATTTTTCTAGATTTGCAATAGAAAATTGCAGAACTAAGCAGAATGATGTGGGGTACCATTTCCTAAAGAATTCGATTGATAAAAATGAATTTGGAATAAAATCTGTTGAAACTAAAAATAATTTAGCTGATTGTTTCACAAAAATTTTTTTTGGGAAAATTTACGTAAAGCTTGAATTGCAATGACTTCAGAATTGCAGTGACATATTTTTTAGATTTTTTGTTTAATGTTTCAATTATTCCATTATGACTAAGTTATAATTTGCGCACACAAATGGATATCCTGTAATATATTTTTTATTCATGTATTAAAATATTTCTTTTTTCCCGTGTGCTGCCGTGCCAAGAAGGGGGGAATTTGCTAGCGTATATTTTGTTCCTTTCCCTGGAGCGCACGGAGAAAATAAAATTGTAGTTGATTTCATTTTGAATTTGTTTCCGGTGATATGGTTGCGGTTTGGTATTTCAAAAAATAAATAAATAAATAAATAAAATAAACAACAAATTGCATTCTAGCCGCCTGAATTTTTCATTTCAATTTATTCACTAATGCAATATTATTTTTTTGAGTTTAGTGGTATGCAAATGTAAAGAACTTCCTTAACTTGTGACCAGAACTGAATGGAATAATGATTTGTGTCATTTTATCAAGATGGCAGTTCGCGGTTGTGTTCCGCTTGGAATTTCAAGGAAGACCCTATCTGTACGATGCTGCGATGATTCACTTATTGACATGAATGCCGGCAATGGAAGTTTATAAGTACCTTTTTAATTTATATTTTTGTGTTTTCGGATGTGATTTGTAATCACAAATGCTTTTGAGTTTTAGAGCGTTCTTAGCCACTGAAGACTATCCTACGGTCTGCGTGCCATATTAGGTCCCTTGAAGCTGATTTTTGTAAACCATTGTCAGGTTCTATGTTACAATCAAGAACTATGGATTGGAACAAGATAAACTGAATTTTATTTTGTTTTGATTGAAATGTGATCGGGCATACTATTCATTTAAGTCTAAGTTTTTTTAAATTTGTAGTTCAATATTAGTTTTTACGGGTAGTTGAATATTATCACTTCAAGAATCACCGGAATATAGAAATTTCTGTTGCTAGAGCGAAATTAGACGTACATTTCTTTATTTATTATTATTATTTTTTAATTTTTCAGTAAATTTTGGAACATTGATTCTTTGTTTTTACATGTTATTAAACTCGAAGGAACCAAAACAGAATGTTAAGAACTTTATTATTTATTGTACGTATTTTTGTAAAAATTACAGGAACAAAATTAAAAGCCAATTTCATAATGAGAGAGCAACAATAAAGATTAAAGTACGATATATTACAGGGTATTTCTTCGCATATTCAGACTTGTGTGACACTTATCAAACAAAATTATTGATTATTTTTACTGCAATGTGAATAAAAAGTAGTTATTTTGCAAATAGAGTATGTTTAAATCTACAGTTAAAAAGTGGTGCGATCTTCTGGCAAAGCATCCTCATGAAGGGTAGCATTGTTTGCAAAAAGGGCGGCGGGCCAAATGTGGACTTACAATTTCTTAATGATTGGAACTGGCACTACCAGATTTACTCAATTTTTTTATATGTTTGACGATTTATTCTTTTGTTAAAAACTTTCAACTTTTCTGATCGATTTTCATTTTTTACTGAATTGACTTGAACTAAGCCATCTTGATTTTGGGAATATAGGATTGTTTCTTCCAGATTTCAGGAAAATTCTGAAAAACTTTAAGACAAATTGTGTAAATCCTCTCAGAAGAAGTGCCACTTAAAAAAAAAAAGTCGCTGATGGTTTAAATGGGGACATCGATAGCTGTTCAAATTGGGGAATGGGGGGGGGAGGGCGTCCCCATTTTGAAAGACGCAGAATATAAATGAAACATCTTATATTTGCTTAAATATTAAGACATAAGATAAAATGTTCTTACAGTATCATTTTATTTCAACTGAAATGACTCTTTTATGTGATTCCTTAGTACTTAAGAAAAAAGCTCCAAAAAATTAAATTTTAACAATATACTAACACATTTGTGGAATAAAATATATGAAAAAAAATATTTTGAAAAATTATAAGTATGTAAACTATTTCATATTAAGTACATACATAGTTTTAAGTAATTAAACGTAAAATTACTTTACGTCACACTTTGTTTTATATTCAGATTTCTAACGATGGGAAGCTGTCAAAGAAAAAGATGAAGCTGGTATCAGTTGAACATAGTTTGAGCTGTTGAACAAGTGTTGGAAAAGAATATGGGTTACCAAAAAAAAAAGAAAGAAAGAAAAACCATCTATATACGACCTTTAGTGCTACTATAGCAACTCGGGGGAGGAGGGGGGGTACTAAAAGAGGCTAGATAGAGTATTCATTGTTTTAAATGGAATACCCCAATATTTCCCAATTGGTTGTCCTAAACATCGACCTTGCTTCATTTCCTAAAAAAATATTTCGCTCCTTCATCCTTATTGTTGTTTTGAAGTAAACATATTGTAATCCGATAATCTGAAGCCTATTATTAGAAAAAACTAGATACTAGTTTTATCATTTGTAAAACATTTTTATTTTTTTCTTTAGGCCAAGATGTTAGCTTTCCCATTTTGGACAACTTGGAATTCTTGACTGAGTGTTATTCTCCCGATCACTTCACTTATCCGATCGAAAAAAATAAACATTATTCTTAATCAACAGTCTCATATGCATTACGAAATCCTTCAAAAATACCGAAAATTATAAGGATTTTTTTTTTTAAATTGTACTTCAAACACCAGTATAAGTGCATTTCTTTACATGGAAGATAATGTAAGATATTATTTTCTTTATTTTTTTCTTTTTTGAGTTCTTATGTAAAGTATCCAAATTAGGTCTACTTTAACTAGACATTAATAACTACGGTTACAAATGCGTGATTTGCAAATTGCTGCCAAACAGTTTTTTTTCATCTTAAAACAACATATTTACGCTTAACTGGTTCCTGAAATAAACGGTTCAATTACAATTTAGGTATATGTTAAGCAGTTTCAAAATAAAATTAACTCTCAAGCCAACCTTAATTTCAGATCATTCAGAGTCATAATTTTAATCATTTTAGGGTATATATTTATACCTACGTAATTTGATTTTTCCATGTATGTTTTTTGGTGTCTACAAGTTTTATGAGATTCTAACAATTTTTATTTTGACAGATGCGTTCATAATATAAGGCCTAATGATGGCTCCAAAGTCGGCAAAGATGTCACAAAGAAGAGTCAAGTTCGTGATGTAAAAATGTTGACCTTGAAAGCATTTGCATTCGATTTTAAATGAATTTCTGCAATTTCACTGTAAAAATCTGTATTTATAGGTAATGTATACGAAATAAAATAATTTGGCGATTTTTAATGGTGTGAATGTTTCGTTTTTTTCTCATGAAAACAGTATAACAGAATATAAAGTTAAGCTTTATACGAACCTAACAGATTTTACTATACCGAGTGAAAAATTGCTTCTGTTTAGTAGCTCTGGAATTCTGAACTGTCACATATTTATTGTTTTTATCCTTGTAAACTTTAAAAGGTTAATAATATCAAGCATTATCTAATCTATAATACTATTCAGTTTACAATAAAAACCATTCTGTGCACTCTAAATGCTGAATACTGCACATATGCTGTAAAATAACGTTTGTTAGTAGTATTTCTCAAATAAAGTAGGTACAAAAGTGCAACTTATAACATTAAAAAAGAAAACCATGAAAATAATATGTTTTTCAGAAAAGGAAAATAAATACAAGGAATTGTATGTATGAAGTTAAAAATAAACTTAAAGGTATAATGGATTGCATACTGTAAAACATTTCCCACGTTCTGCTGCTCAATTTAGCATTACAATAATGCTGAAAGTGAAAAAAGTACTTTCAGTGAAGATACGATTTAGTGTTTTCAGTTATATATATAACAAAACTTCTCATTTTTACTACCTTCATGGATCAAAAAGTTTTCTTTTATGAAAAGGCTATAATTGTTCTTAAAATAAAGCTTCAGACCATATCTTGCAATTTCCTTCTATTTGTAAAATTTTAAGTTTGGAATAAAAGCTAAAAGTTTTTTGTTGAAATGAAAAAGCACAATTTTTCCTCCTTTAACAGGTGTTTATAAAATATAAACACGGGCATTGGTTTATTTTGTATAAAATGAAGTTAATATCAATAAAACATATATTTAGCAGCAGTTAATTATTTTGATGTAAAATGCTTTTATATTTCTCCACTTGTTGCTTTTCATAGCTCAAAACATTTTTGTTGTTGAAAAACTTTAGAAAAGGAACAGATTTCGTATGTAGGCTCATTTCTACAACGCACATACAGAATCAAATGCTTTATTTTTCTATATTGTTCTTCAGCTGTAAAAGCAGTGATTTCGGCTATGAAAAGAGACAACAATAGGGGAGAAAACTCTTTTGCATAAAAATTTATATCTATTTAATTTATGGTTTATTGCTGTTAATTTTACTGTACAAATTATTTTTAAAGCCGTATACTACTGCTTTTACGGAGTAGTGCAACTGATTTCGCAGCATATTACTGCTAACTTTACAGTTTGTTACTGTTAATTTTGCAGGGCAATTTCATTAAAAAGCAGTATATTACTGTTAATTTTACATACAATCTCTGTTCAATTTACAGGCCAATTCATTCCTAAAACAGTATATTACTGCTAATTTTACAGTTTGATACTGTAAATTTTACAGGGCAGTTTCATTAAAAAACTGTATATTACTGCTAATTTTACAGTAAGTCATTGTTAATTTCACAGGGCATTTCCATTAAAAGACAGTATATTACTGCTAATTTTACAGTTTATCGCTGTAAATTTCACAGTAAAAGTCTGTTATAAGACAGTATATTACTGCAAATTTTACAGTTTAGAACTGTAAATTTTACAGTTTTTCTTTGGAATGTGAGCTGCCAGTATTATACTGTAAAAACAACAGTTTATTTTTTGCAGTGTGAGGAAGTGAGAAGAGAAAGGAATGTAAGTGCAAAAATTATACTTTGGAGATAAGCAGTACAAATGGTATGTGAACCTTTTGTTTTGGGGAAATATGTAGTACTTGTGGCCCTGGAAGTTGTTGCTGTTTAGCACGATTTAAGAACCTTTTCAAAGAAAGTGTAACTAGGACCGGAACTTTAATCGAGGTTCACTCAAAGCTTGAAAATGTCGACTTACATGCCTTTGCTTTTCACTGCCTCATATAGTGTTATCCATACTGGTAAATTAGGCCCTCGTGTTCATTGTCATACGGTCATATATGAACAAATCCAAAACTTTAATGAAAATTCACACACTTCAATAAAGCACTTCTAATGCTAAAAGAAGGATTTTATTTTTAAACTGGAGTAAATGGATTTTACGAGTTAAGCATTCATTTTTATACCATACTGTTTATTTTAAATTAAAAAATCGCCAGACAAGGTATGACGGGTGAGAATTGCTACTACATTTGAACGAAGCAATTGCCTGTTTGGTAATATTTTGGTAGTTGAAATTTTAACCCTAACTCCTGTGGATTAACCCAAAACTCCAGTGGATAATGTAAATCGTTAACCAATTTTTCATTTCTCCACTCTCCTAAAATTAGTTTTACCAGTAAAACAGTTAAGTTACCGGATCCAGTTCAGCCTTGTCAAAATTAAGCATTTCTCTGCATGGTAAACATAGGCAAAAAAAATATCAAATCATTAGTAACTTACTGAATTTTTTGGTTCTTCAACAATGAAATCATGCGCGAGTTTTATTGTTGATGGTGTCAGCGTTACTCGATCAGTGAATTGCTATTATATATAAAGAATTCTCAGTACCAAGGAAACGCATCCAAGTTTCAAGTTGTTTCTTGACATTATTCATCAGTTTTGTTGTGCAGTTTGTGGTGGAGACTTGGGGGGGGGGGGGAATGACATCAATTATGAGGATTTGTTCCACTGCAACCATCGTAACACGAATATGCAGCAGCGTTGAATCATTCCCCACGCCACACATAGAACTACCTTAAGAATAGAAAGGAGGTATGTAAAATTTGGAAGGATAGGCCATCTAAAATTATGCATAAAATATACCATACGATAGGAAAACTCAAATTGTTGCTTTAAAACAATTTTAGCTGTTGGTTTTTGTTAAATTATGCCGGAAGAGATCATTTCAGACCAAAAGTAATTAACTTCTGCTTTTTTTTTTCAAGAAACGTTTAAAATTTTATTTATAATTTTTAACATTTGTGGCATTGATTTTTTTTTTCAATTAATAATATAATTTTCATAAAGTATAAGATATATTAAGGTAATCCTAAAAGACATCATTCAGCTAACAAGCATTGTCTTAAGACCATGAAAATTATGTTAAACATGGAGATCTTGCACGCTCTTTTATTGCTTAATCAGATAATTTGATGTTTCAACCTGCTAGAATGGTTTGCAAATGTTTTTTGGTCTATGACCCTGCTTTTGGGGAAGCTTACTCTTTTAGAAAACTCACTTATCCTCAAGTAATTTTTTTTAAGTTCATTTTTTAATGATATTTGGAAGCAATATTTATTTATTTATTTGTTTTTGTTTTCCTGGTTTTTCGTGTTGCCCAATTTTATTGATTTCTCTCTTCTAATTGGCTACCTTCCCCAATATTGCACGATCATGGTTGACTTGTAATTTGTTGTGTGTGTGTGTGATTGGCATTTCGTCGTCTCTTTGTCGTTGGTATTCGCCATTACATCTGTATTGGTTAACTTTCAATCTAAACTCATTTGGTACATATACCGGTGTCCACGTGCCTGAGTTTCTGTAAACTCATAAATTTCCTGTTTTAAGATAGCATTTCTGCACTGAGGAATATGCTCTATAGTAGCCTTGAAATATCTGTATGCAGTATTTTTCATGATATTTTTTGTGCTTTATTTACGCTGAGTTTTCACTTCAATCATAAACTAGCAGAAAGTTTTTTTGATCAGTTTTAGTTTAACGCTTATATTTGTTTGTATAGTATGCTTAACCGGGGATACCTTGTGGTACTTTTGCACCATGAGAGCTTGCGGGGGCCCTCGTAGGCCCGAAGTGGGTATTTCAGTAAATTGAGTTGGCAAAATAGGACAAATGGCTCTTTTATTCCATTTTGCTGTTTTGCCATTACCAAAATAGTATTCCTCGGATTCAAAAATATCAGATTCACTAACATCCATTTTCATTGAAGGGGTGGTTTTTGGTAGCGTAGTTTTGGATTGACCGAGCTTGAGAGAAACGTTGCGAGTTCTCCCTGGTTAAGCAAATGTGATTGAGATGATTCGTAATTGTTTTAGTGATTTAATTACCCAGAGGATTCAGGCTCGTTTGGAATAGGGTTCATGGGAGTCATCACTTACTCATCCCATTTTATGTGACAATCTTAAACATTATGCTAAAAGTTTGAATATGGCTAGATAAATTTATTGTCTGTTTAAATGATCTATCGGGTTTTAAATCTTGGTTTAGAAGTAAAAGACTTAGAAACATTGGTTATGCACAAAAAGATAAAAAAAAAAAAAAAACAGATTACCTTTCTAGTTTCTGATGCATACTGGAAAAGTTCAACGTGTTTGCCCTTGGATACCTGGCAACATCTCAGCGGTAATCAGCTCCCTTTGAACACTCAAAGCATGTTTTCGCTAATGTCTGTCACAGCAGTTTTGGTGCGTTCCTTTGGTACATGTTTGCGATTTTTTTATAAATAGTTCAGGAAAGAGGACAACCTTTTTTTCGTTTCCTTTATGGCAGCAGTTCTTTAAGTACTAGTGGAACGCATCCGTGCTGCCATGAGCATAGCCAGAGGGTAGCAGGGTGAGGCAACTGTTCATCCCCTAGAGGAGAACCTCTGATCTCTCCACGTCTCCTTAAAATCACCAAAATAAATTTAAACTTGAATTTTTTCGGGACTTTAATTTCAAAAAATTCTGGAGTATAACCACTTAGATGCCTCCCTCTCGTTAACCTACCAAGTACCCGCATAAATTGTTTTTTGGGAGTTATATTTAAATTGGTTTCTAGCGTCAGTACCCCCCCCCCCTCTCACACTGTTTTGGGCAATGTAGCTTTTGAATGTTGCGGTAACTCTGAATATTCGACCCCTTTCTCTAAAATCGCCAAAGGACAACTCAAAATTGATTTTAGAGCCCCCTACTGTCAAAGAAAAGAGGAAGCCCCCCCCCCCCTCTTCTCCCCGAACACCTTACCTTTTTGCTTAAAACTGTGTTTTAAAACTTCAATTTCTGATTCTAAAGCTTCAGTTTAAAAAAAATCCTATTATTTGACGACCGAAATATGATGTGACTACAAAAATAACCTAAAAACTGATTTCGACATCAAAGAAATATTGGAAAGGAAACCTCTATATCTCCATCCCACCGAAGATTGGCTAAAACTCAGTTTGTAAGGTTTTAATCTACAAAAAACGTCTTTTGGAGGTCCCCCCATTCCCCGCTTCTTCCTTCCCCGTATGTTACCAAAAAGCATAAAACTGTTCTTAGACATGTAACCTTTGATATCTATGCTTCCTTTAAAGGAATAAATTGCAAATAAAGAATTTCTCACTATTAATCTTGAAGTAATTTTAGTTGATTCACATTTTGAGTGAAAAATAAAAGCTTTAGTCTGGAACTTGAAGGAGGATGGGTAAGAGCGGCAGTTGCAAGTTTTTGCTCCGCGAAGAAAAAATCAAAGGTACTGCATTAAGGGGGAAGGAGCGTAACTAAAAACCACCATCTTGGGCGTCTATGCTTGCCTCTCTCTAACGGGAAACATGCCTTCACTCATGCCTGCTGCTATAACTAGCATTGACGGTAATTTGAACGCTTAAACTTGTTTTATCAAGGATCTAGAATATCATTACGATGAGTGCCAGATCAGTACGGGAAAACAATTTGAACCTTTTTAGTGTGTATCAGAAGCATGAAAAGTTTAGTGATTGCTTTCATGCCGCACCTGTGCTTGCAACAAACAGTTCTTTGGAACGCGACGAATAGTTTAAACAAATCTTATATAACTGATCTTGTGTAGGATCTTGTAAAAATAGAAAAAGTACACATACCTTTATTTGCTTTCAAAAATGTTTTTAGTCGTTGTTTAAATAACGTAAGTACCTATGAGTTTGCGTACCGACAATACAACGTTGAATATTGAATTCCACCCTTCTTGTACCGTAAGGAAATATTTCAATTAGAAAACCACTGTGCTCTGATAAATCATTGACATAAAAATCTTCCTGTTAGTATTCTCGCTGTTAAAAATATAGCCTATTGTTGTTAAAGGTTTCTTTTATCTCTTGTAAATTAGTAAAATGGGGGAAAAAAGGAAATGTTTTAAAAGTATTGCATTTTGTTCAACCAACAATGAAAGCTACTTTCTAAACACATTTTAATCTTTAATCAGATTAATTGTGTTAATTAGTTTAACTAATGTTAAAAATGAAGGAAATTTTATGTCATAGCAAATTCGATTAGCCATAACTTTTCAAACGGAGAAGGGGTTTTCTGGTAAATAATTACATTAAAAAAATAATTGAGAAACATGACTGACCTTTTTTATAAATCTCAGGAATTGCAAACTGCATTTGAAATTTTTCTTTTGGGTTATTGTTTTTTAAATTTCGATTGATTCAATTATCACTTCGCTACTTACCGGGAAAAATTACCCGTGTGTATCACAAAGTAACTTTTCTTTCACTAGCAAAAATGTCAGTTTTTAACGCTTTTTTTTCAATTGGAAAATTAAATAAACTTCGTTTTTAAATAAAACTAAAAATTTTTAGTTTCTTTAAGCTTCTTTAAGTTTTGATGTTTTAGTGGGGTATTTAAAATGTAAACTGAAAATGGAACCCGCATGAAACTAACTAGCTAAAATATGAAGTTCGTGTTTATAACTTACCAAATAAATGTATCTCTCAAATGGAAAAAGATAATGTACTTCTTCGATTGTTTCGATGTCCGCCTTTGAATTTAAAACCGGTTAATAAAATTTCTCATTGTGTTAGATTGACCTTTGTAAAGTTCGTATTACTGAGACTATTAGGATGAAAAGGTTCTGGCACAAACAGTTTGCTCTCGATGGAATCCATTATCTACTTGGAATTAACTAAAATTCACAAGCTGAACTTTCATGCGGAATTATTGGAATCGGTTGAGTGGGAATGTACTAAAATTCATTATCAAGAGCCCGTTGAGCAGAAAATGTCCTATTGTTGTGTCATACATGATTCACACAGACTCTTACAAATGCACATTACACTCATAAATTTATTATAAACATGCAGTCATTCATTCCTTTTTTATTACTTTTTTCCATTTTCATTCATTTATTTATTCATTCGGTCACTTATTTGTTTTTTTATTTACAAAAGGGTGATTTATAATTGTTGATTAAAAAAATCTGCCTAAATAGGTAAGGTACACTAAAAAAGCAACAATCATACTAGATTTTATGGTCGGAAAAGGAATGTTAATGCGGAACATGCACACTGAAGGATCCAAAACTGGTCACAGATAAAAAATAAATTATAAAGAAAATAGTTTTCAAATATATTTCTCATATTAGCATCAATATTTACTTTATCAATGAACTGAAATAAACCATACCATTGATGCTTGGGTTGCCGATAAACGTAAAAACTTGACTGTAGATGATATTTTGAATTTACAAATAATAAAATCACGATTTTTGAAACTAAAATTAATTTTAATTGAAAATTAAACACACACCGACATTCGTGCGACCACAAACACACCAAATTTATTTTGTAGTCTTAAGCTTTCACTTCTGTCGTCAGTCCCATGACTACCTAGTTTTTTTTTCTTGTAAACTAGCTGAGTCACCCCGGCTGCGACTCCGGCACTCTCCCTTGAAAATAAAAGTAATGTCAAGTACGCGTGTTCAACGATCAAGCTTGAACAGAAAATAAAATAATAACATTTTGCGGCAGATTGCGGAAAAATAATGGAAAAGTAAACATTTTAAATCCACGATTACAGGAAAAGCCTTTTAAAAACAAACGCCAGAACTTTATTCATATTCGAGAAAAAAAAAATAGCAACAGAACTTTCTTCTCAATGATTTTCTTCACGCTACGAATTTTAATAAAAACATTGTTGCGGAAAGTTGAGCTGAAGTACTGAATAATAATTTGAACGGAGGAAAGCCTTCGAAAAATAGGGCTTTTATGTCGAAATATAAGTGTGATAATTAATAGTTATGACAATTAGATAATTAATACAGCCAAAACGTAAATACAGCCACGCATAAAGACGGGAAGAAAACGAATCCATCGATACCTGGTTCGTTGGCCAAATCACTGTCGTTCGCGAGAAGGAGCTTGGACATAGATACATACACACATACATATATGCATACATACATACAGACGCTCAGTTTTTAAATTATATAAGATACAGATATGAAACAGCTTCACATACCCGGTGGCGGACACAAAGGGGGTCATTGGGGTCATGACCCCCCTCCCTTTGTATTCGCTATGACCCCTCCCCAAATCTCGGGGGAAATTTTGAATGTTTGCTTGGAAAAATAAAAAAAAAGTGTCGAAACCATGAGAAAAAGAAAATATCTTTTTGAATTCTTTCTTTTTTTTTGAC
Source organism: Uloborus diversus (assembly GCF_026930045.1). NCBI lineage: Eukaryota > Metazoa > Arthropoda > Arachnida > Araneae > Uloboridae > Uloborus > Uloborus diversus. The sequence continues at coordinate 91,857,449 of NC_072731.1, read as the reverse complement.
ATTATATGAAGTGGTAGATGCACAGAGAGGGGGGGGGGCACGGAATTCGTGACCCCCTCAATCTGTGACAACACTTTTTAATCTTTTCAAGCTTTTCAAAGTGAAGTGGTTGTTTGGTGAGCAAAAAGCTTCCCGCCAAACAGGATAAACAATTGAAAGGATCTATCCATATTTCTGAAGAGTTGAAGGTGGGAGGAGGTTCTAACGGAAGTAGATGTGATGAAAGAGGAGAACAGGGAGGATGATAGTTTGGCAGATACTTGGCGGGCAAACTAGATATTATAACTTTTTAAGGCTAAGGGTTTTCGGGTTTAGGATGAAGGCTTTCTTTTTTTGTGCGGAAAAGTTAAAGGTTTTCTTGGCGGGGAAATTTTTAGAACAGGGTTGTTTTTTAAAGACATATCCCATCTTTTTGCATTGATATTATTACTTTGTCTGTATTTTTAGAATTGAGAAATTCAAGTCAGGAAATGTTCAATTGAAACAACCCTGATTTGTGTTTTTAAGGAACAATAATGGCAAGCCTAATTTTACGTCAAGTTATTTTCTGACCATTTAGATTCTATGTTCGTTTTGTGAGAATTGGGCGGATTAAATTTTATTGCAATCTTTGTATTCTCTCTGTTGCATTGAAAATTTCTTGGACAATAAAATACTATATTTTAAATTATATTGTTTTCGAGTATTTTACATTTTTGCAATGAATTCTATTAGTTTCACTATTTGACGGATTGTTCAACATTTTTTTTAAAGGTTTTTAAAAATGTTTTACAGCTTCCGGGCTATTTTAGTCTAGCTTTTAACTTTTTATTTTATGACTTTTTTTTCGAAAATCGTATTTACGTTTTAAGAAAAAACATCGTATTAACGTTTTAAGTTTTTTACGTTTTATGGGTAATTTTAATTGTTTGGAGATTTATCTTTCTTTTGATGAAGGTCTTTGTCTTGTTTAATGCCTAGTTTTGATTAAAAGTTCATTAAAACGACGAAATAACGTATGTTATTACCAAGCAAAAAAAAAACTAAGCCATTAAATATTTTAAATTTGTCAGAAGAGCTATACAACTGTACTCGACGTGAAATTGCAGATATCCCGAATTTGCCACAGCTACTGCGCATGATGCACGTGGACTTAGCTCTTTAAAAGTCTTGATTAAATTAATTGCAAAAATTTTGTCTGTTAACAAATTACTGCAAAGCACGGATATCCACACACGTATTTCGTATATTTTCAATTCATTATGTGTTGTTTGTGAAAAATCCATTAATTTAGAAAATAAGCAACCCAATAAAAAAGTGCTATTTTTCACTTTCAATTATAAAGTTAGATGCATCATATTCATCTGCGTACAGTTTCATATAATATGTCACCTAAAATATTATAATGGTTTAACCCTCTTTCGCACCGATATTTAAAATTTTTCCTGCCTTAAATATATCAGAACTGAAAAACAGGGGGAAAGAAATTTCGTATCGGCAAAACTTAGGGGGGGGGGAGCATTCTAATCTTATTCATTACTTTGTTTCTCTGCTTAAATATAAACAAACAACATGGAATCTTAAAACAGAAAGACCAATGAGCTAACGACCAAACGGCACGACCTTGAGGGTCACGGATTTTGACAAAATTCTAGTTATAGGTCCAATCCCACTAGGTATGAGCGCAGGTAAAGCGGTTTGACTGTATAGGCTCTGGTTTGGCTGCAACGAGGGCCCAAAATTGCTAGTTTTGCCCTAGAAATGCAATTGCGTTTCCATTGGAATTTCAGAATTCGACACTATGTTCGATCTCCCAACACCTTTGGCATCTTTTGTTAGTAAATTGTGTATAAGGGAGAACACGCATTTATTTATGGGCACTACCTAAGTTATTTGAAAAGTCGAAACGATCTTGTATTTTTTTCTTTTGTGCGTGTGTGCCATTTTTCTTCTCTCCCATTTTTGCTTATCAATGTGAGGTATCTTTGATAGCAGACGATAAATATCCAGTTAAAGTAAATGTTTTTATCAGCACGCGATAAATACTTTTTACTAGCACAAGATTAATATAAAACGAAAATAATTATTTTCATTTGCAAACGATAAATATCCTGTGACTATGTTATTTTGGCATTCAAGTTATTGAAATTAAAACTAGTAACCAATTTAAATTTGAGAATCGCTTATTAAAAATTAGTATCCAACATAATTAATTCGAAGGTAAGCCTGCAAACGGCTCATACTGCAGTACAGTAGCAGAAAAATGGATAAAATGGTAATTTTAAAGGAAATTCCGTCACATCCTGGGTTCAAATTATCAACTTCTGACCCCCGTTGCAGCCGAACTAGGGCCTATGCAGTCAAACCGCTTCACCTGCGCTCATACCTAGTGGGAATTGACCTATATCTAGAAGTTTGTCCAAATCCGTGACCCTCAAGTTCGTGCCATTTGGTAGTAAGTCCGCACGCATGCGCAGTCGCTGTTGCAAATTTGAGATATCTGCAATTTAAAGTAAAGTTGAAACTGTTGGATCTGTTTTATTAGTCTTGATTGAATTTCATTTCCAAAGTCAACTTTTAAATAATTATTAGATCTTAGTTCTGTTCTAGCCTTGCAATTGCAGTCAGAGACTAACCAAACCCTATAAGCTGAGAGTGAGTACACAAGAATTTAGGGGAAATTAGTGATTTTCAAACTTTAATTACTCCGGTCCATGGTGTTTCTGGGGGTTGAATTTTCGTATGTGTACTCAATGCCCCCCCCCCCCCCAAGAATATGTAGTATACCAAAAATCATTACCATAGCCCCCCGGGGGATCTGTGACAGAACCCCGGCAAGGTACAATTTGGGGGGTAAAAACGAGGGGGGAGGGGAGTCAAATGGCACAAAAGGCACATCAGTAGGGCACAAGGAATGTGTGTGCGAAATTTCAGCTTGATTCGTCTTTTCGTCTGGGCTGTAGCCCTGTCAAAGAAAGCGAAAACTTTTTTGAACAGCGATTTTCTAACTTAAATTCCTCCTCCCCCCTTATAGTCCAGGGGATTGTATTTTGGTTTACGTCGTCGGGCGCCACTACAGATTGAGTGTACCAAAAATCAACTCCTGGGGTCTTCATGGGGCTGAGATACGGAGGGGTGAAAAACCCAGAAAACCCCAACTTGTTCTTAGTCGCTTTTATTTTCTTTCGTCTTTGACAGTGGATTTGATTTGTTGGCTGCTGACGTTTGGTTCTCTTGGCGGCCGGGACGCTCCCGCGTCCCGTGATGGTCGCTTTTATTTTCTTTCGTCTTTGGCGGTGGATTTGATTTGTTGGCTGCTGATGTTTGGTTCTCTTGGCGGCCGGGACGCTCCCGCGTCCCGTAATAATTAAAGTCTGGAAATGTTTGACATTTCGGCTTTTTTTTTAATAATTTTTAGTTTTGGTTTCAAATTTGGGAAATAAAAAAAATGAACCATAAAAAATGAAAGGGGAACGGTTGCCTCCCTTGCCCCCCCCCCTCGAATTTCCGCCACTTTGTACAATTGAAAAAAATTGGTGAGCATTCATCAATGTCCGACTAATGTTTAATCAATGTCTAAAAGTGTCATGTCCATAAAACGTTCAATTTTTATTAGATTTTTGTACTCTTCATTTATTTTATTCATTTCTCTTGTATGAATACTGTCCCCCCCGAAACAGGTTATAAAAAAACTTAACTAGGTCATTTTAATGAATTGACGTGTTATTATTTAAGTTTAATTAACAATAATTTAAACTATGTAATTTATAATAGTTAAGATTAAGTTTTCAACCAATAAATGGCCGATTTTGTGCTTTTGTTGACACCTAAAGAAACTGAAGTTCAAGAACATTGTCGTACGTAAGACTAAATTCTTGAGCATGACCACCCTCCCCCCTTAAAATGAAATCCTGTATCCGCCCCTGCACATACCTAGAGGGCTGCGTACAAAGCGCCTTGCCTCCGAACACACACATGAAAGACAAAACAAGAAAAAATAATAACACCCAGGTCACCGGCGGAAATCGAATCCACTACCTCTGGCTTAAAAGACAAAACTTCTACCACAGAGCCATAAACAGCAAATGCTGCAATGGTGCTACTTTGATTGTTTCGAGTGAAGGAGAATTTTTGCTTAAACGTTGAAACTCTATTTCATAAAACTTGTTAGCAACTAGCGATAGAGGTTAGACTGCGATTTTTCGACGAGCTGTGTGTCGAGCGAAAAGTTTGGTTTCTTCTGGATCGGGGGCATGGCAGTGCCCCCGCCAAGTCAAGCGCGAAGCAAACACTGCCGTACCATCCTTTACTGGAACCATTTTGCCCCCTTTTCAGGCCCCTAATTGATAACCTTCTAGTGAGACCACAACGCAGAAATTTTCGTCACCCAGTAAGCTATAATCACATACTTAAAATCCGAAATTTCAAGTCTGTAGTTCATTTAGTTCCGAAGTTAAGCGAAAGCAAAGTTTCGCATTTATGACACTCACTCACTCACTTACTCACTCACTCACTCACTCATGATCATCAAAATAGAACTAATACTTCCCATAAACTCAGAGAGGGGAAATTTGGTACAGAGTTAAGGGTTTAATGGCCACATAAAGGGAAAACTATAAAAAGTAGGCTAATCAAAGATCTGGAGTGACCCTGATTAGAAAACACAAGAGCCCAACCAAACTATTAGAGATCGACATACCGCCTTTACAAAAAATATTCAACTTGGTGGGCCGCTTCATTTGATGTCGAAAATCGAATGTCTGGAGTATCTAATGAAGAACCCTCAGCTGGTATCAGCTGTATTAGAGATATGGTAAATACCCCCTTCTACTATTAGTACATAAAAAATCGACTGTCATTGCAAAAGTCCAGCGTAGTGGGACACATCTTCTAATTTAATCTAACCTAACTTTAGTCTACTCGAACTTTACACAAATTAAATATTTCTGCAAAAAGAAGTGAAATCCCAGGAAAAACATTCTGTAAAAAACTTGCCAAGTCTCGATGGAGCTGCTTGTTTATCTCTAAAAGGTAATGAAATCTAGACAGTCATGACAAGTCTAAGGTTCCTTAATGCGATTTCTTTATTATTATAGTTAATGTTGTGTGACTTGGCCGTTAAAGGGTACACAAGGGTACAAAAGCAGGTGCTCCATGACACCATTGCACCAATCTGTCGCCAAAACCGCTACCCATTGACGATGGAAAATTGCCACTTGGAAAACGTGTAAATAAAATTGACTTGTACCCACTAACGGACAAAGAATGTTTAACGGCCAAGTCACACAACATTAACTATAACAATAAAGAAATGGCAGTAAGGAACCTAAGACTTGTCATGACTTTGTCTAGATGTCATTACTTTTTAGAGATAAACAAACAGCTCCATCGAGACTTGGCAAGTTTTTTACAGAATGTTTTTGCTGGGATTGGATTTTCGCATTGACAAAGGCTGAATTTTCATCGAAGTAAGTAATTGGGCTATTACGGTAAAATTATTTTAAACTGAATTGATTTTAAAAGATCTATCTAAAGTGTGAAGAATCAATTCGATTTTTTAGTACAAACTTTCTAACAGAATGCAACCTTATTCAGTTTAATACGATACATTTTTTAGCAGATTTACCAGCATACAATCAGTCAGTTTTGTAAAACGTTTTGTGACGTAAATATGTGGCTTTTTTTAATAACATAAGAGAACGTGATTAAAGTGCATGTTCCTCAGCTACTCATTTTGCACTAAAGCAGTTTGTACTGGATAGATTGCACATTTCGGTATATAACGTGTTCCATCTATGCTCCGATCTAAGTTTTGAACGCTTGTTATATTTACAACATGAAACAGCTACTTAGAACTTTCTTCACAAACTCAAAAAAATTTCTATTACTTACTTTGCTTTGATATACGGTTTTCATTGATAAATAATGAAATGTAATTAAGATTATCGATCCCTAGTTATTATTAAACAGCGCAATTGATTTACAGTAAGAAATTGTTTGTTTCACAAACGAAGTTTATGAAGTTTAGTCCTCCGTTTTGCAACATTGCAAATAATTTTCTAAAGAAATCTTTTCATGTATTTTTAAGTGCTGTAAAGTTATGTTGTATTGAAAAATGTTTTTTTTTTTCATTTATGCCATTAATAACCTTTAATTGTCTTAATTCTATAACAAGAAAACGTTTATGCATGTTTATTTCGTTACGTAAAATTAGCACAATGCTTTAGATAAAAATTCCGACTGTCATTAGACCTAGCAGAAGTATTATACTCGTTTTTAAAAATAAGCTAAATGATCATAAGGAAATGTATTTGATTTAACGTGTGTTTGAGAAACATAAAGTTAAAGGAATATGTAATTACTACTATTAGCATCATTTTTATGAAGATTTTAAAAATTTCTAAAATGTAATGAGCAGAAGGACAATTTTTCAAAAAAAATGAGTTTGTAATTTTTACCCAAGTTTTAATTTTGATAGTTTTAAACATTTTAGAATTGCTGATGTTTCCTAAATTTTATTCATAGGACATAAAACATTGGTTTTCTTAAAACCTCAGTAAAATCTATTAACCGTTGATTCTAGATCTTGAGTGCCAACGAAGCAAACTTAAGCTCTTTTTATTAATGGGCGATTCTCTGTAAACTCGTTAATGGCTGTTCAAACCGAGTTTTTAAAAAATAATAAAATTTAATCACGTAACCATCACTCTTAATTTAACTAACACATTGAGCCTTTATAGCGCAGTTGTATTGACAACGATAATAATTTATTATTTTTTTTCAATAAATTGTTGAAGCCTTAAAAACACAGTCCCCTGGCTGCCCCATTCCCAGAATTACAGTTTAAAGGTTGTTTTTTAAAAACCTATCCACTCTACATACATTTAGCAATTGATATCTAAAAATAGAATAATGCAATTATATTTCTTTTCATAGACCAAGGTTCATTTATGCAGTTTTCAAATTTAATAATGTCATGTAAATGGTGTCCGGAGTTTTTTCAAACAGTTTTCTGCCTTAAATTCAAAGCTACAACAGAAAAAAAATTTGTTATATTTACATACGTTGTTTGCCGGGAAGTGAAACATAATCAGTGTAAATTTGACAAAATTGTCAATTACTGCGGCGGAATGACATTGTTAGTGTCTGATCGACATTTGTGATGGGAGCCTGCGTCTTAGTCTTTGCGACATACAGTCCCCTGGAAAGTGATTTTATTAATATTAATTATTTTAATTATTACAAATTTTGCTTGTTATTTCTGTGAAGTGTGCCCAAATTTATCAGAACCTCCGCAACGAATTATATTCCAATAGTTTTGCAAATATTATGCAATTAAGTAAGAATTCAATCCTCTGGCTACAGTCTCCTGCTTGGAAATACGGCAGGGGACTGATCTACATGCCTGGGGACTGCAAATTTCATATATTGATTATTATTTAAAAGTGTTTTTTCCCTAAATTTGTTCACTCGTTGAAGTTTTTGAAATGAAGGGATTACGAGAGCTTAAAATATGTACGTTTCGCGCTATTATACTCGACATAAATTATGTTACAGGTTGATTGCATATACTTGAGATGCCTCCTAAATAATGTTATCTTAAAAAGGATTATTTGAAAAAAGAGAGGAGCATAGCTACACAGGTATCAACGTTGAAAAAATGATCAAAAACGAAAGAAGAGATGGAATAAAACGAAAGATTAAAATACCAGAAAGAGAAAAGAAAAAGATACGAGGAAATTAGTCAAAGATGACACCATGGAAACACAGAGCTGCCTTAAAGAAACGGAAAAACCCCTGTTCTGTATACCCAGCTAAACAAATGAGATTGTACAGTTACTAATACGTTTATGCATGAATATGCGCTATTATCAAATGAAGTAGAAGGGTCCCCCTTTTCAAGACACCTTATTTAAGTTCTAATTCAGTTCCCTACAGCTCCAAGTCCAATAATATTCAGCAGGACCAACAATATCCAACAACAATATTAGTTTACAGTAAAGAAAATGCAACCCAAAAGGTAAAGGCAAAAATATGAGAGAAAAAAAAATGAAAAGGTATCAGGTTCTCAGAGAAAACTTGAAAAATACTATAAAGTTCGGTAATACTTGAAACTAAAAACAAAAATAATGTTGAGGACACACCTAAAGACAATAATGTTGGAAACGTTAGGTGAGCCGGGTAAGAGAAAAGAAGTGGTCGAAAATGCGTTATTCGGTGACGTCCTAAAAGATTAGCTGATAGAAAATTATTCAACTTTAAAACGTACTAAAGATAAACAAATGCTTAAAAGAGTAGTCTGATAGTATTGTAGTCTCATTCAAAGTATTAGCATTGTATACATGAAGAAAGCTCCACGTTTCACAAAAGCGGCAAAAAATCTAATCTCAATGACCTGGAAAATAAAGGGTTAAAACACCTAAAAGTTATACACAAGCTATACAGAATTTCTTTTAAGACGATAGTAATTGCTGCATGCCGCCGGTAAAAAGGAATTGGTTTCTATAAAAACTGAAAAAAAAAAGAAAAAGATATACTATATTAGATACTTTTCTTAATTTGTACAAAAAACTAGTGGCACTCTGACGACTGTCCATTCTGGATAGTCAAAACAAAAGTAAAAAATCGTGATACATGTTTATGTTGAATCCACAGAAACTTAGACCTGAAACTATGCCTCCTCGTATGAAGCCAGAATAATACCTAATACAATTAGCAGAAGTTACTTGAAGACTTGTGTTTTAATCGCTGCAATAAAGACTGTACGTGGAGAGCATTTTCTCCTTGCATTAATACAAATCCCGAATATACAGCAGCACAGTGTATAATTCATAAAATATATAAAACCTGGATTTCAGAAAAGCAAGAAATCCAAGATTTCAAGAATAAAAAACTTCGAATAAGTACAAAATAGCTTGAAAAATCTTTTCAAATGCATCCGAAACAACTCATAACTCATTTGCAGAAAGATATAATCAAGTTCTTTGAAATAAAATGTTTAATTTTAGAGATGAACGACTATTTTGAAGTAACTTTATTAAATTGTATTTCAAGGAAGAATGAATACAGTGTTCAATAATTCAAACTAATAGCAATATTAAAATATTTGTACCCTAAATTGATCTCAGGTTAATTAAAAAATGTTTGCATTATTATGGTTTTGACATGGCCTTTTTTATTTTGTAGAAGAAGTTATGTGTTTTTCTTTTCTTTCTTTTTTTTTTTGTTTTGTTTGTTTTCCTTAAGAAAGTTTAGAAACATAAATGTTTTATGTTGATGTTTAAATATGTCACAAAAAAAAAAAAAAACACAATTGATGGTAATAATATGATCCACTTCCACTTTAAACTACCCTCTTTCTCATGTAAACAGTCCCCTGTTGCATCTAACAGTATCCTGTCATGATGCATCAGAAAACCGCAAACAACTTGAAACGCAAATAGAAATTCATTTGACTTTCATTTGAACCAAATGTAATAATCTTTTCTAAGCAATAGCATTATAATTTAACAAAACTACTAAAGAAAAATGTCCGGACAGCTTCTGTATGTGCCATTACGAGTTTACAGAGAATCGCCCTTACATACACCACTAGACATACATAGTAGATAGCAAAATGTTTTCAAGGACCGTTTCGGACATGCTAGAAATTAAAAGTACTGCGAGAAATGTATATTTGGCGATTCAGGTCCGGTTAAATTAGCAGTTTTATGTTCAGAGCACCGATTCCGCGTCTGTAATACATCAGAAGCTAAATCACTAGATAATTCTTTGGCATCGTTTTCTTGGTTACGAAAGACATATATTTTAACATTGCACGTAATTGTTTGATACGATATTGGGGGACAATGGGGGGGGGGGGTCTTATTTTGGGTAACTATATCAAATAAGATTTGTTTATAAACTGTTTAAAATGCTTAATGATTAGATACACTGGATAAACTTTACGTCCTTTTAAGAAAATTATAAAAGTTTTAAAGTTTGTTTACTTCTGACATGTTTGATACATATGACTTGTTTGATGCATAAGCAGTAACTTGTTTTTTTTTTTTTTTTTTTTTTTTAAGTTAAGAATTTTGCCTTGCAAAAGTTGTACAAAATGACAGCAAAATGTGTTTTATGGGTCTTTTTACTGAAATTTATTGCTTAACGATTTTCTCTGGGAAGGAATCATGCAATACATTTCGGATTTGAGTTCCATTTTTCATGTTTTGCTTTTGTTAACGGCTTATTTTGATATTTAAGCTGTCTGCTGTCCATTTTCATTGCTTTTACTGGTGTCATTATATCTAGAAACTCACACTTTTAATTGAAAAAAGGGATTCCTTAAAACACCGAAACACGTGTATTCTGTAATCTATGTATTTGTGTTAAACAACGTTGGATATTTCCTGCTATTCCTCCTTATCATATTAGAAGCTTGCCACGTAATACAGTTCTGAAATTTACCAACCTTGATTATGACTGAGGGGTTTTTGCTTTGTAACTTGGCTATTTTTAGTTTTAATAAAACCTCTTTTGAGGACATTCCGATTCATCAGACGATTTGGTTCGATTAGAAGTTTGGATCCCCCCTTGTTTTAAGCATCTAAATGTATTGCTAAATCGCAAAAACAACTGAGGAGGAGTTGAGTAAAACGCTAATTTGAGCTAATCTAGCGAGACAATTGATTTTTTCAATTTAATAATGGCATGTTTTCCATATGATGATATCCCTGTAAGGACTTCATTTTGCACCTCACTAATTTTAAATTTGAACTATTAAAATATGCTTCTTTTTAGACTGAGACAGTCAAACATCAATGCAACAACACACTCATCTGAAACTGATATACTAGTTTTCTTCAATGCGGTTTTCGTACACATACTAATGACCCTAGGTAAGATAACACAACAGTAGTGACCACTGCTTAAAAATGCTTCAGTAGTGTGGCTACTTTAAGGTTTACATTTGAAAAAATAGGATTCTTAATAGTGTGCATCAAACGTGCGCGGGGGGGGGGGGGAGCTCCCTCCTACACGTTTGAATCAATTGGGAAACCTGGAATCATATTTTTTCAAATGTAAACCTTGATGTGGCCGTCACGCGTGCGCTTTTGAAAACCAAATGTCGGATGAGTAATTTCCCAACTCTAAGTTTAGAAATCTATTTTTATTTTTGTGAAAACGAAACATTTACTTGCCATTACTTAATTCGTCTTTCCTATCTCCAAGATAAAATGGTTAATGCCTATTTAAAAGTTTACAAAGAAAACATAAACAAATAACTAAAAGGCAAGCGAAAGCAGTTTACTCTTGGAATCACGATTTAATATTCATTCCATTTCCCACACTACACGCGAAAAATAACGTACATCGAAAAAGATTACAAGAAAATAATCTATTCTAACAATTGTCCCGTCGTTCGTTCTTGAAAGTTAATTTACGTAATGGAATTTCTCTCACTGAATTGCGTTTTCTCGAGTGTGCGATGCAGGGATGCTTCGTCTAGGGCAATTTGTACCCGTCAGGAAAATCTCAGCACTTCTTTGGAACTCGTCTTGCAATTAATCAAGATTTTCACAATGCCTTCCCTAGAGTGCATTGTGCAATTGTTTTCACTTAAATTCGAGATGATATCTCGGATCTCGGAGAAACCTTTGTCTGTGGTCTCAATGGGGTTTTGAAGTTGAATTACCAAATATATAGCACCAGAATTACAAATGAAGGTCCATAACTTGTTAAGGAATAAACACAAATTGCGAGCTTAAGGGAAGATGTGCTGATTTGTCGAACAGGAGTTTAAAGTTTTGCGCAACTTGTAATTGGAAATCAGATCTGCTAATGTGATGAAGGGCTTGTGAAATTCAAAATTTAATTAGTTAATCGTAAGCAACGTAATTTTTTATGTTACAATATTTTTTTGGAATTTTTTTGTTGAATAGACAAGCGTAATCAAGTTGATACTCAATTAGCAGATTTAATTTAGTTTAGTGAATATAGTACATGTTTACAAATAAATAATTTATGTTCTCTGTGTGACATAAATAACTTCACATCCAAGCTCTTACAGCACATGAATAAATTATTTGAACTATGCCATCTGATTAATAAAATGTTTATAAAGTTAATACTTGATTAACTAAGTAAGCATGCTACAGTTGGGGCAAACTGACCTGGTAGCATCGTAATGAAGTGATTAGGATATCCTAACCCATCACAATGCTGACAAGTAAACTTAGTACCCAACTATAGTAATTTTATGGAAAAAATCTTTCGTTAATGATGCCACACATAAACTTCAACGAAGAAAGTAAAAATAGATTTAAAAAACCAAACATACTGGCACAGCTTCGGGTAAGTGTGTATTTATGTATATCACCTAAAAAAATGACTTGCTCCAAATTTCAAATATATATGAATTTGAGGAGCAAATGATTGCGTGTGATCTTCTAAAGGGGTAGTTATTATTGTAATGAAAGAAAAATTAAAAAAAAACGAAGAAAATAAAGCAAAACATCTCTGCATAGATTACCACTGATAAGTGAACGTTAGATTTGTTATTAGCGCTGAGTTACGTTGGATTTTCTTTTTTTTTTCTTTGAAAAAGTGACGACAAAGGCTACCCAGCTCAGTTCCAGCACTCATTAACCTTCCTTATTAACCCAAAAAGAGGTATGCATTGTTCAGATCTTTGCTCAAGGTATTATAATTACACAGTACCAGAAGCTTTTGTTTTCTAGCAGAGGCGCCAGAATTGTACGGAATTTTAAATTCCAATCGCAGCATGATCACAGCTGCTTAAAAGTCATTTTTACTAGTTTTAATAATTTTTAATAATTTTATCAAACTGAGACGTTTTACGTATTATGGTCTAAAACTGAAAGTTCTCTTTACTAATACGTTAAGATATTAGGGAAATATTCGTTGCGCTATAAATGAAATTTACAACTCTAATATAATTTAAGTGATAGCAAAAAAAAATAAGTTTAGCAAAAAATTAACATTCTGCATAAAATAAGACTCAAGACTTACTGTACTGTTCGCCAAACAATTGTGATTTCCTAACATATTAACCAAGTTGATTTTAGATCATTAAACAATGTTTTTTTTTACCAGCCACATTGAAAATACTTGAGTTTCCAAACGTTTTGAGGAACAATACACATCTCTGATTATGTCTAGCTTCTTCTTCTTTTTTTAATCATTTAGCTAAGAGTAGGTGGGGTCTCAAAATGGGAAATTTGCGTTAAAGGGGTATATTATAAATATCCCATGATACTTGATACTGTTACTTGAATAATGTCTGGTTAAATCTAGTTAGAAAAATCTAAAACCTAATGAAGTTGTTAAATATATTTTTTTGCATCCTTAGTAGATATTTCACATATTCAAGCCGTAAAAGACTTGTAAGTTTTATTCGTTATTTTTTTTAATGTGAAACGGAATATTATCATGCACAATTTAATACCTGTTAGTGCGATGCCTTAAAGGAAGAAGAGGTAGGTTCTTTCCACTAACCATGTCGCTGTTTGAGGAAAGGTAGTTAGGTATCGAGTACGAGTAAATGACAACAATCCTAAGCACTAGAGTATTACAAATTGAAAACTATGCAGTTTTGAGGTAACCTGATGGTTTATTTCTTTTCATCACCCAGAGATTTTCACGACAACTTGTTTGCTGAAATGATTTACATCAATTAGTTTTTAGAGATAAATTACCTGCATGCCTTACATTGAGAATTATCAGTTATTCTATTTTTTTTTTTTTTTTTTTCGATTTCATTCAACCAATTACAATGAAATGTAAAAATGTAGAATGTAATCTGGCGGTTGAGAAATAAGTGATATTGCACTCCTCTTTATATAATGCGTTAAGAAATGTTTTTTCTATACAGTTTAGCTTGTTGCAAAGTCGAAAATTCTAACGTCATTTCGGATTTCAAAATGTAAAGAATTTTCGCTATTGAAATTGCTACTCCCTTATTGTCCTCTACTGACGAAGACTTTCTCACATTTATTTCAAGAGTGCCTGCAAGGAAAAACGGTTTATGGTGCTGAGTGCGCTATTAAAATTTTTAGAAGAGTAGTGGGTATTCTTACGGGAATTTTGATCTTATTTTCAGGGGAATCTCGTTCGTCTAATCTACGTAGAGAATGAGAGAGGTGCGTCATCCTCTTTGGGGAGGTGAAGGCTCTGTTTATCTAGAACATTTCTCAGAACTAATGGAATGTTTGTCCTTGTTCTGATAAAAACACCTGCTCTTGAACAACAAAAGAGATCTAACGATTTTTAAACACAAAAGGCTCCCAAGGTTAAGGATAAAGAGGTGAGAGTTCATCCGTACAGTATGGATGAGGACATAACTTAGCTTGCCTTGCCTTATGTTGATAATCCGAACAAGCAAAGTCTCCCATTTTGGGACTTTTGTAAATAAACAACTATGAAACCCTTATTATTGTTTTTTTCTTCCTTGATCCCTGATATGTATGACTTGGAAAAATTATATATTGTGTTTCATATTTAATATTTCTAAATTTCCTGCTTTAAAATTAATTACTTTTAGATATTTTTGTTCCGTACAAATCAAATTAAGTTTGTAAGTAAATTTTTTTATGTTTAACAAAAACGAAATTTACAAACGATTTGGAAAAAAAAATACCTCAACATCTATCTTTATTACTTGATGATGAAATAAATCTTAATCAAAGGTTTTCAAAATGGGTTACATAATGTACGCTTGATGGGTTTTTAAAATGTTTTTTCAAAAAGTTTTATGTCAAACGTAGACATAGGAAACTTCTGCGAAATACATTGTAAATGTGTTGGAAGATACGACTTGGAGTTTGTTCAGTTAAAAAAAGGGATTTTGAACAAAGTTTTTTATATTTTTACTGAATATGGAAATTTTAAATTAAAAGAGCACAGATGTATCTGCATCACCATTAATTTGTTTTCAAGCGAACCATTGCATATAAAATTCTGCTTGAAAATTATTGAGAGTTAGGCAATCAGAGGTTGTAGGGACGGTCATGGAAGTCATGGCCTTCCCTAAAGTAACCAAAGGCAGCCTAAAAGTGCATATTTGGGAATTATATCTCAAACCAATCGACCCAGGCCCTCTATTTATGCTCAAAAAGGACACTGAAAACCCCTTCCATTCTCTCTTGGAAATGACTCAGACCAAAACCATAAACTGGATCTACCCTTGTATACAATACTGATCGATAATGATGAAGCGTCAGTTAAATCAGATTCATATAAAAATAAATAACTGTTAAACAATGTTTTCTTACTGCTATCTTAGCGTTTGCACTTTAATTTAATCTTGTTTTTTTACACATTTTTCAGAATTGTTAAATCTCTAAAACATATTTGGGACAGAGGTGTATTTTTCATCAATGTTATAGTGTTCCTATTGCATCACGTCCATACTTAATAAAAGAAAATGCACAGTAAACGAAGGGGAAAAAACTATACTTTACGTATGTGTCATACTATATTTATGTTCCACGCACGTGTTCATTCTTTTTTTCGATATAACTTTTTTACAGCGACAGTTCCCTGTATTTTTTTTAAATAAAAAAATGGGTATCAATGGTTAAGGCAATCAACAATAAAAGACATCAAATTATAATATAAACCAATAAATATTTACGATTTGAATAATGCAGCTTATTTTTAACAATGTCATAAAAACCCCTTCAACATTTTCAGACATTAGTGCACATTGTCTTTAAGTTTTATTAGAAAATATCCATCCTTACACTTATTCCCTAGTGCAGATGGTGTTTTTCAATTAGTTGTATACTTTGCATGTTTATTTATTTATTTATTTTCAGGACCACATATCTTCCAAGCTTTAAAAGATGTAATTTTAGTGATTTCCTTCTGTCTTTTTTCCTGCACGGTTGCTTGAATCCAGTTTAGTTTTTCCTTTTCAAAAGTATTTTTATTTCCTCAAGCTAACGGTCATAACACCCGCATGGGTGCTTATTGAAGAATTATTATGGAGATAACTACCTCATTAATGTGGTCATTAATACTTTCTTTGCCGTTATTTGCTCCCATTTAATGCTTTCTCCCAGTGTGAGGAATAGTGAGATAAGCGCCAAATTATTTTGTCGCTGAGTATTACGGAGGAGAATATCTGCTGAAGCATTACTTTTATTCAAATGTTTATTTATCATTACAAAAATCAATTATTTTCCTCATGAAAATACCTATTTAAGTAACGATTATAAATTGAATTTCTTACATAACATTCATTTTAGCGCTCATCAAAATGAGAAGCATTTTTTAACAGTTGTTTGAGTAGGGTATTAATAACTTTAAGGAACTCACAGGTAGCTGGAGGTACTGTGTAGAATTTTCAATGTATAAGTGGTAACGCAAATAGGGACAGACCAGAATTTGACTAGTTAATAAACAGTTCGTAATTTCTTTTGAAAAAAATTGAGATTTCAAGAGTTTTTTATTTTCTTTTTTGAGTTCACAATACATTCGAGTTTCCACAGAACGAACTCAACGGAACCTTTACAATTAATTCGTCTTAAATGTACTTTGTCTTATGTGAAAGACAATTAGAAACAAATATTATCACGGTGATTGCAAATGTAGTTAGTATTGGCAGTAGTTTGACTGAATCTTGTTCATATTACCGAGGCTCGAGAGTACTAACTTCTATGAAATCAATCCTCGTTTAAAATTCAAAAAAAAAAAGAAATAATTTGAATATTTTGTGCTTGTAAGCTGATTAAACGTGCTCTGTTACTGTGCTATTGCTTCTTTCTACCTTTAACTTCCTCAAGGAAAATAACAAAAGTTCTCTCGGCCTTTTTCTAATAATTTAACAAAATATCATAATGTGTTTGATGACATGCACGAAATGCTGTATTTTTTTTTTTTTTCAAATTCTGGAAAGGAATCATTCTTGAGTGTTTATTTGCAGGTCAGATTACCTTGAGAATTAGAGTTACTGACCGTAGTTGACGTTGACTGACCATAGTTGCCTTTTAAGACTACCATGACGTCGAAAATAAGTCTACCTCGTAGTTTTTAATATTTATTTTGAGAGATTAATATCCGTCGTCATGGTTTCAAAACGTCAACGTTCATTCATGACTTATCTTAAACAGATTCTTCCTCCGCTGTTCAGGGAATACTGCCGACATTCGCCAAGAAAAACAATTTTTGGCCAGTGTATCCAAATGGAGTTCTCTTGTCTGTTAAAATTGTAATTTAAAACGTCATTGTAAGTATTATATTCAATGTGAATGTCAGGAATCGTGAACATCGGAAATACTTGGTTATCCAAGATCGAACATAGGTATTTTCCGGGCATCACTAAGAAATCCGCCTCTACAAGATCATTTCTAGCAATGAGATTCATAAAATCATCGTCAGAAAGTCGAGCATATTTTCACGCTTTGCGTTGTGTTCAAAATTAAGCTTCGTAGAAAATGTCGAAAGAGAAGTGATTATAGTTTTAAAAGTATTATATTTAAAGAGAGAACATCAAGTCCTTCAACGTCAAAAGGTCTCAATCGTCTAGCCAAATCAAAACTTGTTCATATTTCATATTTTATTGCCAACTTCCAATTCATCTTCAGAAAAATAGTGGTTTATTTTAGGATTGCTCTCTACTATGACCGTTGTTTACTTGTATTTCGCACCTCCAAAAATAAGTCCACTCCTCTAAAGAATGCGATGGATTATTTTCATCTAGTGAAATAAGCATTGGGAATTTGGAGGCAGGAAATATGTTAGCCACTTGATATCACAAATTAATTTTCAGAGAATGTCCACACATCATTTTACCATTTTGCGTCACTTTGAGACGAACAACCGAAGTTTCCAACATTGAAATAAAAAATAAAGTGAATAAGGATTTTAATCACAACATTTTGAATTTATGTTTTTTTTTTATTTATTTATTATTATTATTATTTTTTTTTTTTTTTGCAATCACGAGTGTGAATAAGAACCTACTCGTTGCGTTTAAACTTTCTTCAAATTTTATTTATACCAGACCCACTCGAATGTTTCACAATGCTCTATTGACAAGAACAGCATTTAGCACACACCAAACCTCTTTTAGCACATACTTCTTTCTGGCTGATGGAGACCATGTCCTCCGGTGCACGGTTCACCCCCAGCGTGTTCCTCCTCGTGGGTGATGGTGTGCGTGTATGCAGGGGTGCATGTATGGGTAGGCGTACATGTGTGTGTGAAGGTGCGTCTGTTTTGTTTGTGCAGAGCATGAACGACATTGGTCGTAATAGGAGGTCCAGCTCGAGGAGGCTTGTGGAAGAAGCCCAGGTCCAAAAACGAAAGAGACATCAACTGCTGTCAAACAAGTCATAATCAATCCGGTATTGCTTTAAAAATAAAATTACGAAATCTGTTCAAAAAAAGGGATAAAATAAAAAAATAAAAATCTAATGCAGGGAAAATGCATTTTCTGGAAACAAATAAATATTTCTTCTGGAGTTTAAATGGTGAAAGAAATCTAAAAGATCAAATCAATAGCCCTTGCCCGATTGGGATGCTTTAAAAGATAAAGATATACTACATTTGTTCACATACCATGGAGGCACTATTATAATGTCTTAAAAACTAATTTCTTTTGGAAATTAATTGGTGACTAAATCAATGAATTTTGCAATTCCAAAACTTTACTTCGTAATTCAGTTTTAAATATCCCCCCCCCCCGAATTTTCTTTTTTACATCCGTTCATAAATGAGTATGACCTTTATAAACGTTGAACAGAAAATAATAAAGTAGTGTCAAAGGAATAATATTATTTCTTTACAAAACCAAGCATTGTTTTAGCTGTAAAATATCCCTTTAGACTAAAAAAGAAAGAAAATTGGTTAGACTAAAATGTAAAACTGAAATGGATTTGTTCTCGCTCTCTATATTTTTTTTTGTTTGTCTCCCTGGAGCTCGTAATTATTAACTAATAAAATAAAATAAAATATTGTGATAAGAACCAATATGATTATGGATATGTATTATTAATGTATTATACATCATGGTGAAACTTAAAAAAGATAATTTCAATAAGCAACTTTTAATAGTAAAAAAAACATGTGTATTGAGATCCTATATGTAGAAAAAAAAATATTTTAAAAATAGCCTTAGATTGCACTTGAACTTCAAAGATAGAAATCAAAAGATAACGAGATGATGTGTGCATCATATGACTTCCTTTTACGCTATTTTAATAAAAATAGTGCTTTAGACTTGGAGTATGCAAAGAAAAACTTCAAATACTTTTGACCCAGGTTTGTTGCGAACCGAAGCAAAAAGAAAAGAAAAAAACGTTTTATACAAATTAATTTTCCCAATATTGGCAATTTTAATGTGATTCAATAGTTAACCCTCTAAATATCGTCAATAGTGGCCAAATTAATACCAGATTTAAAAAAATAAAATTAAATTTAAAAAAAAGCCAAATTTGTCTCCAAGTTGGCGATTAAAAGCTTGGCGATATATTGGCGTTTACCAAATTATAACACCACTTGAGTTTGCGCTGAAACTAACAATGATTTACCCCTAAAAAAACGACCCCCTTTGGAGCATCCGGATGCAACCAAAAAAGAAGGTGCACAGCTAGAGCCCACTAGGAGTCTACGCACCAAAGTTCAATTTTTTAGGACATACCGTTCTTGAGTTATGCGAGATACATGCGCACATACGTGCATTCGCACATACACACACGTACATACAGACGTCATGAGAAAACTCGTTGTAATTAACTCGGGTATCTTTTACACCCGAAATATAGAATGGATATTTCGGGTGTCTATACATTCTTAGGCACATATCCACGTGCGGTCCGGTTGAAAAAAAAAAAAAAAAACTTAATATTCATACGGAGGCAATTAAAATAGAAATTAAAGCCACTTTTTGAGTGATATTTTTTCGCGAATACAATACTTCCTTTTTGGTAAAAGGAAGTAAAAAATGGACAAATTTCTGAGTGTTTTATGAAAATCCAAATATTTTAAAATTTTGTTCTAATGACCTTCAAATGCTTTCTTTTAAAACACCATTTTTATCTATCATTCAAATTATTTACATCTCTTCACAGTTCATTGTTCACGCATAAGTTTCTTGACATGAACAAAAATCGACTTTTTAATTGTTTAATTTACATTGCCGTATCTTTTTTTTATCCTTTTAATTAGTAAAGGAAGCATTGTATTTGCGAAAAAAATCTCTTAAATATGGGCCTAAATTTTCATTTTGCTCACCTCCGAATGAGTGTTGAGTTGTGTTTTCGGCCCGACCGCACGAGCATATGTACCTAAAAAATAAGGGCGCCCGAAATGTCCATACTGACGATCCCCGAGTTAACTACCAAAAGTTTTCTCGAGACGTCTGTAAGTACGTATGTATGTGCGTATGTATCTTAACTCAAAAATGGTACGACGGAAAAAGTTGAACTTTAGTATGTAGACTCCTAGTGGGCTTTAGTTGTCTGATTCCTCTTTTGGTTGCATTCGGATGTTCCAAGAAGGGTCTTTTACACCTTTTTGGGGGAAATCAGTGTTAATTTCAAAGCAAACTTAACTGATGTTATAGTTTGGCAGTACATCGCCAAGGTTTTAGTCGCCAAATTTTGTCACCAGTTTAGTAATGTGTGGCCAAGTTGGCAAGCAATTTGACAAAACGCAAAAAAAAAGAATATGGTTTTAATTTGTCGCTATTGTCGATAGCTAGTGAGTTAACCATTGAATCACTTCAAGGATTTCAATTGTGGAAAACGTAATTTCTGTAAGACGCGGCATCGATTTGCGACAAACTAGTTAACATTTAAAATGTTTTTAGATTCCTTAATGCGAGTGACGCGCCCGAATCAGGTAAGGTTTTGGTCTTGGAGTTTTTCTGAAAGTGTAGATTAAAACACATTAGTTGGCGCTCTTACCGTGTTGTAAGTGTACAACATTTGAGACAGTAATTTTAACGGCACGGCGTCTACATTCTCTGTTTTTTGTTTATGGCCACCTCTTCCGTATGCCTAGAAATACTAGCAGCAGTCATTTTGACGGCTATACTTAAAAGATTGAAAAATATTTTTTTTCGGGATTTTTAAGCATAGAAAAGATTTGTTTTGATACATTATAAATTCATTTAACAATTCGATCATAATTAATAACCTTTAAATTAGTCTGAGGCAGTTTTTTTAAGATTTAATTTCATGTTCTATCAAGTGAAGAGCACATATACAGTAAGTAAATGATATTGCGGAAGATTAAATTTGTACAAGATAGAGGACATTTTCTAAGCATGTAATCACTAACAAGTATTTTCAACTATTCATGTAATTCATTTCTTAAATACATAAATATCGTAAAATACTTACATTACGCCTCTTTATAATATTTACAAATAATCATCTTTATTACTTTGCCTGTACATGAGCCACAAGCTGTCTTTTTGAAATCAGAACAAATGCTCGTAGTTTTATTTCCGCATTTTGTTTCATAAGACATCGTTTTCTTTTTTTCTCTCAGGTAGAAACTTTATCATCTTTTTGTGCATTTTTAGGTTCCGAAAAATTATCGCAATCAACTGATGTGTGTGAAAGTATATTATTTTCATTTCCCCGTCATTCAGGCTATGCATCCGAACAAGAATCAATTTTAGACAAATCCTGCAACAGTTGCAGGGATTCATTTTTTATAAGTTGTGTTTTTTCAGCGGTCCTTCGCTATATCATAAAGATAATTACGAGATTGGATCCTTCAAAAACATTAAAGGAAATAAACGCCTATGTTTCAAGAAAAACACATGTTTTCGTGCATAAAATAATTCCAGAACAAGCCTTTAGAATCCACCTGTTCAAAATTTACCCATTTTCAAAACTAAAAGAATATTACGTGTCAGTTCACATGCTTTTCAAAGTCACCTTTCTCAACTTTGCCCCCTGCTATAAAAAGCATAAAAAATAGAAGCACGTGTTTCGCATTTTCCTAACGGTTCAAAGAACTGCACCTGACCAGCAGATGCTACTCAAACCCACTAATTAAAACGGAATGCTACTCACTCTGACAACTAACCAAAAATCCATAGTGCACATATCTGATAAGAGAAAAGTAAACAAAATTGGAACATAAATAACGGCTCGTTGAGCGGTCAAAATGACCAAGGTCAGTCTTTCTAGGTATACACACTTATAGCGACTGTAATAAGGAGTCTAAAGAAATAAAATTTGCTTTTGTAAGATCTTAATAAATAGTTAGGAAAAGTCAATAAAGAAAAAAAGAGTTTGAAAATTAAACTCAGCAAATATGAGCGTTTGAAAATTGTTTACGGTCAAAATGACCGCCGCCGTCTTTCTAGTGATAAGTTATAGTTAACAACATTTGAGATCCATCACAAATTGATAAGAGGAAGAAAAATTGCTGTAAGCAGGCGTGCGGAGTCGGAAAAGAAATGACTGGCTCCGACTCCGGAAGATTTAGAACCTCCGACTTCGACTCATTTTTTTCCAAAACTAGTCCGACTCCCTGGCAGATTTGCGAACTTTGAGGGAAAATGACCGACTCAGACTCTTGCAACTTTAAAACCTTCGTCTACCGACTCCAACCCCTTTACCCCAAAATCAATCCGACTCGGACTCCCCTGCCCCGTTCGTAAGCAAATAAGAGTAAAGTCTAAATGCATTTCTCTTTATTTAAGACATACACCATTTCTTCTCGCTTGCAATAGAAGACTTCTGTGTGGTCGTTTCCGAATGCTGAAAAGACGTGAAAATGAAGTCTGACTTTTTTTTGGCGGAAATTATGATGACCACTGCAGTAACCACATAATGATCGATAATAAATAAACGTTTCAAATAACAGCACCGCATTTTCCACAATGCAGGAGAAAAGGAGCAAGAGTTTTTTTTTTTTTTTTTCAAGGAAAAAAAAAACTTCTTTTAATTCGCTGATTTAAAATATTACCTTTGATGGTTGTTATAGCAACTGTGCCGGAGGGGGGGGGAATCAATTGTTTTTTTTTTTTTTTTTTGTAATTAGTGCGTTTGAGTTTTCTTTTTCTTTGATAGAATAAGTGTCTAATAATCATTGTTAAGATGCTGATTTAGCAAGAAATTACTAAGCAATTATTTTAAAATGTGACTGCATAATTACGTTTTATGGAGCACAATTTAATTTTTTATTTCAAATATTTTTTTTTACTTATATTGATTTTGTCACACACAAAATAAAAGCCATGACGGTAACTATCAAGGGAAATCTTTTCCTAGTACAAATGAAGTCTCCAAAAAGCGAAAATTAATTACAATAATGAGAACAGAATGTCTACAGGCATCTTAAGTAAAAATATTAATGCATATGCGAAGCCAAGAAAAATAATACCTATTTATTTTCTGACAAAAGCACATACCGTCAGAAAACAACTGTTATTTTTTTTTAAATCTGTAAATAAAATAAATAAGACTTCTTAATTAATTTTGGAGCATAATGATCAGGTGTATCTTTATTTTAAAAGTTTGTTTACTAAAACAATTCGAAATCAATAACAATATGTTCATAGCTTTTATAAATACATTAGTGGAGCTACAAGTTTTTTGTATTTTCATTTCTTCTTCATGCACTTCTCAGCGATAGTTTTCCCTTTTTTTTCAATCATCAGATTTTTCATGAGATTCAGCAACAGTTTCTAAAGTCTCGCTCTTGGAAAATGATCCTCTTCTGGAACCATGTCTGAATAAAACATTTTTTTCTAAGTTATAACAAAATGGGATGTAAACACACTTCAATATAGTTTTCTAGCTTCAGTGATCTTCTTCCGAAATATATTGTTAAAAAAGACTGAGATTGTTTCGAAAATGTTTCTAGTTCACGTTCATTTATAACGTACAGAACACCAATTTCAAACTGTTCGCAACTCTCAGTTTCTTTCAATTATTTCATTATTTCTTTAAATGCGTAGTAAATTCAATATGCTGTAGTAAAACATTTATAAAAAAGGAATGGAGTTTCCGCTCGTTTATCCAAAGTGAAATTTTAATATTGTTTTTAATCGTTGCAAAATGTATTATATTCAAGTTTTAAAACACACATTTAACGAAATATATTCTGCTACACTGTTGTTTCTTCTCTCTTTTCCCGGAAGTGTCTGTAAAATAGAAATTTTCATTGTTAGACAAAATACGCAATTCTGAGAAAAAAAGTTTTTTTTTTTTAAATAAAATAATTTACGATTCTACAGTCTGTCCACGGATGATATTGAATTGGCAAACTTTCAATTAAGACAAGTCTATCTGGAAGAGGGCGAAAAATAAAAAATTGATACGCGCGCTTCGTCAAGTTCAATGCAGTTCTGCTTAATTTAAGGGTTAATACATGTCTGAAAAAGCTGGCATCTCTGAAAACTAACACAAGCGTTCATTTCCGTCAGTAAACCAGATGGTTACCTTTTCATTTATTTGGTGGTCAGACTGTACTTGACTAAGAAATGCATTTTGTTGATTTTTCATTTTCGCAATAGTAAAAATTAATTTTGTTCTGTTATAAAATAAGGTATGTTTCAGTTTACTGACTCATGTCTGAACAATGAAATAAAATTTAAAAATATGCGTGCTAAAATTTGAAATTTCAGTCAAATTAAATGCGAACTAATTTAAAAAAATGACCTGTTGTTTTTAAAACTACTTTTTACTTTCAGAAAAAAAATAATATAACGTGTTTTTATTTTATAACGAGTGTTTTACATGGCTTAATTATTAGTTTATGTTGCCATTGTTGTGCTACTTTTGCGAACATACGAGTACCAGTACATCGAGGAAACGAGTACCACAAGGGTAGACACGGTGAGAATAGTAAGAAATAATATAGTAGTTATATATATACTTCCGACATGTCGGCAGTTTTTAAGAAAGTTTAGTTATTGTTTTCAGACGGTTTTTTTGTATTTCAGTAACCTAAATACAATGTTCTAAAACCATTTAAATATGAAAAATAATTTTTAAAAGATCCTGAAAAAGTGGCATCATAATAAAATATATGGAAACAAACAACTTTAAAAAACAATTTCTTTTGAGTTTGTCTGCAAATACCACATGAGAGGCAGTGACAAGCAAAGGGATGTAAGTGGACCCTTTCAAGTTTTTGGTAAAACGCTTATATTTGCTTGGCTCGGTAGACTTTCATTGATTTTTTTTTTCTAAATCATGCTATATAGCAGCACGTACCAGGGCTATTATTACTATGTCTTGGCCCAAGACAAGAGGAGATGTTCACCCACCATTTGCAATGGTTAGGGCATAAATGGGAGAAATGCCAAACCGTTTGTAGAAATTCAGTAAAATAATTAAAAAATGCAATATAAAAAAATCCCTTATGTTTCACTTTAAAATTCTACTATGAATAAGTATTGAAATTACTATTGACGAGCTTTAGACTTAAATAAAACTAATAATAAAAAACTGTAAGTTGACAAAAGGCACATAACGTGTGTAGAGACGCCATGTGGTGTGGGATAGATGCCATTTATGTTATTATTCCTTGTATTTAATATTTTCGCTGATTATTCATCTACCACAATTATTGCAATGTGGAGCGTACATTGTACATGACTCATGCATCCGTTTTTGGCATAAGAAAAAATTAAATCAGGCTGGTTTTTTTTTTTTTTTTTTTTTTTAATTTGCTAAATAATAATTTTCTCAACATTCCGCGCACACAAGCAACTTCTTTTCGCTTCACTGTCGAGCTGGATAGTTCTGGAAATGGATAATAATCTTTGTGGGGGTTTCTTTATTGGTGGATGTTTGTTAGGCAGTTGATGGTTTTTGTGGAGACAGCTGGAGTGGCAGTACTTTTAAGAGGAATGTCACGAATAGTTACTTCAATTAAATCAAATATTGCAAATAAATTATTTGGAATGACATTATGATTGAATGAGAATACTTCACAAGCTTTAAAACATTATTTAGCATTTCACACGGCATTCCATAAAGTTTTTGAGCTTCATTTTTTCGATATTTCTCTTTTTTTTTAAATTTTTTGAACAGCCAGAACAAAGGTATCTTCACTCACTGTCCCCAGATTACCGTATGCTTCCTCACGTATTTTCTCGACAGTCTAAAAACAAAAATAAAACTAATAAACAAGACATCCCATGTATTGCATCTTTGAACAGCTTGGCATCTCTCCTCATTATGTGGGAAAGATGCGACATAGGTATAAGGTAAGTATTATTATATATCGCAAAATGTAGTTAAAATAAATTAATAACAAGCTAAATCAAACATTAAAACCAGTTATTAGCTTACGGTGATTTTATTTTACACTTAACACTAATTGAAACCACAGGTACTCGAAATTTTCGTCGAAAAATACACACATAAAAATAATCTTTTCGCCTTACACACGTCACACTATAGCGCAGACAAACAAGAACTGACACGTTATGAAAAAAGCGTGTGTTAGGAAATAAAAACAGTGAGAAATATAGCCATACCTTCCTTCTTCAATGAATTTCTTAAGGTTTTTCGTCTCACCTCATATGGTATCTCCAGAGTTGCCAAGTTTTGGAAAACTTAATTATTAGCAGAGTTTTATGCTGGGGGGAGGGGAATAAAACGGCGCATCTAGTTACGATTGCAACATACGCAATGAATAATTTACGTTTTTAATTCTGTACCTCAGAGCCAGACTGACGTAAGTCCAAAAACTGTGATTTTCCCTTTATTAGTGACGCATTGTATGCCGATGCCTATTCCGCAATGTAAACCTAAGTCGTAAAAACAAAAACAAAAAAAAAATATTTTCATTTGTTTTACCAGGGATAAAAGAGCGCGCGTTCCAACCAATGCTCGCCAGAAAAGGTTTTTCCTCTCTCCTGGACAAGCAACACCTTAAAAAAAGTTTTGAAAAAATGCTAATATTTGATATTAAGTTATTTTTCATATTATTGTGGCAAAATTATTTTGCTTAATTTTAAACAGAAATTTTGAATTTTGTTAGAAAATCAATATTTGGGTCATTCCAGATTCAACGGATGAGTGCGCTCGATTATTTTTAATTTTTTTGAAACTCATATCACAAAAAGATGCATATGAATAATGTTTAAAACCACTTTTGTTTTTTCTCTAACCTTAACTCTTGATTTTTTAGAGATCATCAAAAGTGATTTTCGCAGTCAAAAATGGGACTTTTAGACCTTTGCATTTTGGCCAAAATCTATTTGAATTACATTTATGGCAGTTAATTTTACGCTTTGATGTTAAAGTGCATAAGATGATTGTCTTACATGCTGAGTTACGTGTCTGTAACTTAATAATTAAAATAATGGCAACAGGTTAAAGTTCAGGGTCAAATGTAAAATTTTTGCTCATTTCAAAGGGGGATAACTCACGTTGAGGACGGAAACACAAAATGAAATACGGCAAAAACTAATCACTGGAACCATGCTAATAAGAATATGTAACTGTTGCTGTGTGTTTTCTTACCCTTTATTGGTTACAGCTCCTCAAAGATCTGAAAAATGACAAAAAATGACATTTTCAGACCTTTATAAACCAAAAGAGGATGGAATTAAAAATAAAATTTCTTGGCCAATTGAATATTCCATTCAAGTACTATACATGTTATATATATTGTTTTGTGTATTTGGTTTGTAAAAAAAATACAGGTCTTTGAAATT
Source organism: Uloborus diversus (assembly GCF_026930045.1). NCBI lineage: Eukaryota > Metazoa > Arthropoda > Arachnida > Araneae > Uloboridae > Uloborus > Uloborus diversus. The sequence goes on along the minus strand of NC_072731.1, from coordinate 91,829,821 downwards.
GAGCAATTTTGCTAGTTAATTTACACACTAAAACAGAAATAAAAAGTGTTAAAACTTTATTGCACTTTCTTAAATGGCCTATATAATAAATTATACTGAAAAAACATATTTTAAGTACAAAAAAAAACTATTTTAATTTGATAACTTAGAAATATTTGGATATGAATGATTGACAGCTTAAGTAGTTAATTTATAGACTATCTACAAACACATATTTTCAATACACACAAACATATGCTCTGTACATTAACATATCTAAATTGCCTGAAACATATGCAAAAACATTCTATATACCAAATTTAAAATGTGCGTTTTTTATTTCTTGTTTGAGTATAGTTTTGAAAAAATGAACTCACCTAGTAGTCACGTAGTAAGTTGTAATGGTGACTCAAGTATATGGCATTTTGGTATGCTTAACCAAGGCACATTCATAATTTGATACTTTGAAAATAAACTAGGAGCACGACAATGTCAGGGGTTCTAAATTTAGTGATCAACGCACGTTATGTAATAACTTTTTTCACAGTAATGGGCATTTTCTTTTGATAGTCTTTTTAGTAACACACTATTGCTAGGGGACACTAATTTTACAGTGATAATATTTAAATACGGTGGCATATAGCAGTGATTAAATGTTGTATTGGTAATTATATTTGCAGAGTCAAACATTTCTTGTAGCATTTTTTGAGCTAGTTTAATATATTGAATGCTTACAAGGATACATGCAATGTTTAGTAGCAAAAATGTAGAAGGTATACATTTCTGTAGGAATTAAAATGTGACTTCTAGTAGTTCTTTGCAAGCTAGTCTTATTAGTATCAATTCTTTTTACGGTTCTTCTGATTCTGTTACAATGTCCATTACCGCGTGATATTGCATAGAAATGCCATTCAGCTCTCAAGTTGACATCCGTATGGTGATTACATAAATTAAGAAAGTCCTTTCTATTTTTGTTGTGTATTTGAGTAAAGTATTTCAGTACGCTACATACTGTGTCAACACCAGAACTGTAGTACTACTGTGTGAGTTTATTTTCTTAAAACTACACTGAAGCAAGAAATGAAGAACTCACCTTTTTTTTTTTCCTTTCAACTATGTAGATAATACTTTTGCACGTGTTTAGGCAAGTTACATAAGTTAATGTACAGAGCGTATATTTGTATGTATTGAAAATTTGTGCGTGTAGATAGTCTATAAATTAACTACTTAAGCTGTCAATCATGTATGAACTACTGATTTATGTCCAAATATATCTAAGTTATCAAATTAAAATAATTATTTTTTTACTTAAAATATCTTTTTCCTGTATAATATATTACATAGAGCACACTATACGTAATTTAAGAAAGTGAAATGAAGTTTTCACACTTTTTATTTGTTTTAGAGTGTGAATTAACTAGCAAAATTGCTCAATTTCAAAGACCTGTATCTTTTTTTAAAAACCAAATACACAAAACAATATATATAACATGTATAGTACTTGAATGGAATATTCAATTAACCAAGAAATTTTATTTTTAATTCGATCCCCTTTTGGTTTACAGGGGTCTAAAAATGTCATTTTTCTCAATTTTCTGATCTTTGAGGAGCTGTAATGTATAAAGGGTAATAACACACAATTACAGCTATATTTTCTCATTAGTGTGACTCCAGTGATTAGTTTTTGCCATATTTCACTTTGTGTTTTTATGCCCTAAGCGAGTTATGACCCTTTGAAATCAGTAACAATTTTACATTTGACCTTGAACTTTGGCCTGCTGTCATTATTTTAATTATTAAGTTACAGCTACATAACTCAGTGTTTGAGACTATTATCTAATGTTCTTTAACATAAAAAGTAAAATGTTCTGCCACTGATTAGTATTTAATTAGGTATGGACCAAAATGCAAAGGTCTAAAAGTCCCATTTTTGAATACGAAAATGACTTTTGATGACATCTAAAAAATCAAGAGTTAAGGTTAGAGGAAAAATAAAAGTGGTTTTAAACATCATTCATATGCATCTTTTTGGGATATGAGTTTCAAAAAAATTAAAAATGGTCGAGCGCACTCATCCGTTGAATCTGTATGGAATGACCCTAATTATCTAAATGATTATACTACGGATATTATCTGTAATGATTGAAAAACTTACTGTGATTACAAAATGTAAAGAAACGAAAATCGTGGGTTTTGGACACGTTTTTGTAGCGTCGTAGTTCAAGGTTGTTGTTCGTAGAAACTACGATTTTTCCGGAGCAGTTGGCGTCTCTGGGTGTCTCTTCCACTTTTACACTATCTCCAAATTTTTAATTTTGGAAGTTACAATTTTAGTTGAAAATAATTTATCATTTTTGTTATTATGATTTACTAATTTTAATAAGCTATCATGGAAGACACGTACTCACACTCGCATCTCCTGCTGTTGCTGCTGCAGGCTGGCCACTGAGATATTCGGCGCACCACTTGTAGGTGGCCAATGGGGATGGTGATGGTGAAGGTGGTGTCCATGGGGTGGAGTTGAACGAGAAGACGTGGAGAGCAGTGGTTGGGCTTCGGGATGCTGTTGAGCCTCCTGTGATACAGAGGACGGTGGCGCCATCTTCGATGGAAGAGTACCGGCTTCGGTCAAAGTTGTCAGAGTCATGAAAGATGGCGGTGGTAGATGATCCATTGGCGACTGTAGGGAACTGATCAAGTGCGCTTGCTTGGATTGAGGAGTTGAATTGCAGCTTAATCCATCTGGATGAAGCTGTACAAAAAAGTTAAAAAAAAAAATAATAATCGACAAATACAATTACTTTGTCTTTTTCTGACATCGAGCACACTAAAAAAGCATAATAAAAATTTGATCTAATGCATAACATTTTTGCTTGTTTCTATTATTCTTATTATTCTGATGAATTTCTAATGAGGAATTAAATTTGATCATTTCTCAAGATCAATAATGCACATTGGCCACACAAGTAATCTGTCTAAAGTGTGGGAATAGTAAAATAGTGCATCCCCCCCCCTCCCCACGAAATGTGACGTTTTTATTATGAGATCAACATAAATGTAAACTGGAACGAAAACTGAAATCACTTTCAGTGTGTTATAGAAGTATGATAGACATATTTACCATACACTCTTTACCATAGTACACTGTCTACCAAATAAAAACACTTTTGGTTCATAAATTAACCAATTAGCGCTGCTTAACTTGTAACATTTTGTTATAACTGAAAATTTTCAATTTAAATATCCAGTCTGTCATGAAATATGAAATTATGCGACATTTTTTTCGAAATTTAAAATCGAATTTTTCTTTTTGATGATCTTTCAAGCGACTGATCAAACAACTTAGGTTGTAATTTTGTCTTTATAATAATGTTGGATTAGAGCTTCTCTCAAGACAGCGGTAAAGATTGTTCAGCTTCGAGTAATTTTAATGAGATGCAATTTATAAGTTTTTAAAAAGCATTTGTTACTAGAAATAATCCGGAGTTTGCAAAGCGGATATTAAAAGATATAGGTTGAACTGCATCCGGAGAAAAATTATATACTCCTACTCCAATGAGCATGCTTTTAAATAATTACTACATTTCTAATAACTACTCTACGCTGATTAAGTTTAATCATATAGCGTAGACTGGTACACGTTTAAGAGGATTTTTTTTAATGAATTTTCTAAATTTTATGTTTTAACTTAGGAAATTTTGGACATTGCAGTTTTATGAAGCAGTTAATGGAGTAAAAATTGGTATATTCGGTTGTTGCTCAGTTTGTAATTTCAGCCGTTAAAAAAAATATTTTTGAGTTCAAGTCAGTCGCGTAAATATGCTCCGGACACGGGGCACGTTTACGCAACCAACGCAACCGTTTACGCATATTTATTTTGACACGTGACGTGGTTCTGTTAGTGTTTTGAACATAATGTCTTACTCTCGTTAAAAAAATGAAGATTTATTACAGACTGAATAGTGTATAAAGTAAAAGCTGAACTGGCACGGATACAGTACTACATGATTGTAAGCTATAAGATACGAATTTGTAATTCAATTAAAAATTAAATGGTGATTTTCAAAACTAAATACCCTGAAAATAATAAAATGTTTTGAGACAGGTTATAGCAAGAAAATCGTCTGGGCACGTTTAGAAGTAAGACACATAAAGAACGTGCGTAAAGATGTTCAGACGACAACGCGTAAACTTGCCCCTTCTCCAAGTTTGGATTTATTTTTAACGTGCAAAAATATTTATTAACATTTCAGATCATACAAATACAATTCTCAAAAAGGGATAAAATTCTGCTAATTTTTATACATTTTTTCTTTTTTAACTAAGTATTATTCGTTCACATTAAGCTTCAAAACGTTCAACTCAAAATTCACTCGACTTGGTAGAAAACAGATTATTCTTTCTGAGTGTTGTCTCAAATGCTCCACTAATGCTCAAAAACTTATGAGAATGCTTTCTAGGAAGCAGCATCAATCTGTTATGACCGTTGGCTCTCCAGTTAAAATTCGTTTTGAAAAAAGGGCACTGCGTAAACGTGCCCCGGTCTCCTACCAATTTTCAAACACACAATTTTCAAAAATGAAGCAGTGAAAATTATAAATTCAGCATTTTTCATAAACTGTTTAATAGTAAATTGGCATTGTCTGGCATAAGTATTTGGTTCCGGATTAATATATCATCGAGCAGTTCAGTTCAGTTACTTGGAGAAAAAATTTCTGATGATAGATCATATTGGCATTGACATTAGTTGAAAAATGCTGGCTACAATTTAACTGAGTTAAATGAATGTATTGAACAACATTAGTCGCAACGCTAATGTGCCTACGACGAACTTAAATTTTTACTGTGAAAAACAAAAAGTTAAAAAAAAAAAAAACTGGTATATCTTTACGAGAAATATGTAACAACTAAAACATTTTACTGATACTGACGCGAAACAAGTTTCATCTATAATTCGTTTCTTATTTCACATATCAAAGTAATCAACGTAGGTATAGGTACACAAAATATAATTGTATCAAAACACTGTTTACATCATTTCACAACATAATGAAATTAACTGTAAATGGCATTCAAACAAGAAGAAAGTACTGAAAAAACTATAGTTGGGGCATACCTAACCTAGCAGCATCGCAATTCTGCGACAAAAATCTGTGTAACTTTCACAATGCTGATAGTTTCCGTTTTACCCAAGTATGGTAATTTAACAGTGTTAAGAGGCACATTCTAGTTAAAAGGTTCTTTAAATATATATTTAGAATAAGGAATGTGTTTTTACTATGCGAAACATAAGCATAAACTGTCTAGATCACAAGATAGTTTATCAAAAACACAATTTCAGAAAGTGCAGTGTTCCGCATGATACGATTACGAATGAAATTCAAGGAACATACTTAAAGAACACTTTGTATTGTCAAATGACTCATATGGCGCGATTTCAAAGGAAATGCATTGAACCGGCTCAAAGTTTGCCAGTGACGTTTTTTGATAAAACTCCCTTGCATAACAACATGCAGTGCGACGATTCAGCTTTAAACTGACCCGCTTCATTCCTAATAATGGGGTTGTTTCCTTCAGTCAAAAGTAGTACTTTTTTTCACTGAAATTGATAGAATAAGCAAAAATAAATAAATAAATAAATAAATAGAATGGACCCAGAAAATACTCTCATTTTTCCAACAGTTATTTTTTAATTAATTTTTTAAATTGTCTGATTTTTCAAACAAGGCGTGATCTTGATGACGTCACAAATGATGCTCTTTGGCGCATCTTTCTCTCGTGATTCCACGTTATGATAATCAAGAAGCGACTTAAAATTGCGCTCTACACTTGCTATAACCGTATCGTTGCCACTACACGGGATTAAAGATGCAAATTAAATATTTTGTTTTATGAATGGCAACACTGAATGGCATTTCATCAATTTGTGATGACATCGGCAGAAGCATAAACAATGAAAGCGCACCGATTTAAGTAATTTTTTAATAATATTAAACGTAAACAAATTATTTAAAAAAAATGATCAGACCCTATGTTTATAAGCATCTTCTTTCAGAAAAATATACTTTTAAAATTTTGGAAACAACCCCTTTCCCTTCATTCCTAATAAGCATATTGAAAATTATGCGAGCAGTGATTCACTTTTTACTCGCAGTTTAAAACTACATTCAACTAACACGAATCTTGGTCAATGTAAACGGGATTAATCACAAGTAATTGTTGTGTTAAATAATGAGGGACTGAATCGCTTATGTTTGCTATTGATAATTTGATTTGTAACTAACTTTACGTATTTTGGAAAACGATATTTGAGGCAGTAAGAAGCAAAGGGATGTAAGTGACAAAATTAAAAATTTGGAAATAATCAGTGAACCTCTTCTCTACTTTGGGGCAAGAAATATTACTAGTAGTCCCATTGGGTGCTGCTATACAGGCATGATTTAGAAAAAAAATCAATGAAAGCTTACCTAGAACCTTATTCTTAAACGCGTTTAACTCGAAACTTATAAATGTCCACTAACATCCCTTTGCTTCTTACTGCCTCATTTGTAAAAAAAAAGAAAGGGGAAAAAAAATTAATTTCTAAAAATTTGCACATGGTTTTTACTTGGAGCATAAAATAATAATGGTAAGAAGTACGAAATGTTGAACACGTTCACAAAATCTTGTCTCACAGGTAAGTCACACTGGATTTTCTTAATTGAAGTGTGTGTTCACCAGTGAGTCGCTTGCTATGGAGCATTAGATTGCTGCTGAATGTCTCAACGTGTACTGGGTGTACTTTATACTGCAACTATGGCTACTATATCTATGAACTTTAGTAAAACAATTTGTTGATTTAATTAGTTAACTATGAATTATGTTTGCGCGAATTTTGACAAAAGGAAGTAAAAAACAAAATGTAATACTAAATGACAAGACTAAAAATAAATACAAGGAAAGAAAAAACAATCTATTGAAGGTTAAAAAACGCCAGGAAATAAAATTATTAAAAAATGTTACGTCCTCCGAAGTAAATAAGTAGATTAAATGCTGTCGCAAACGTTTCACGAAATTTTCTGTTGTCAAAAGTGTACAGTATGTTCTTTCCTTCTTTTTTTAAGACTATTTAATAAAAGCCACAAAAAATAAATTGTTTTTCTTGCGCCATTTTTAATTCAAACTTTTATTGTAAGAAGCAATTTTGCAGATTTTTTTTTTTTTTAGTTTAAAAAAACAGTAGTTGAATGTCATCCGTAGAAGTCATCTAAAAATACAAAGCAGCATTTATTTATATTGGTTTCTGTATTGCAGACTTAAAAAAATATTCGTTCGGAACGATTTTAGTCGACATTGACAAGGAATTTTAAGTTTGAGTCCGGATGTATAAAAGTTTGGGGACTGCGGATCTAAAGCGAACAAATACGCCATCAAGAAGCTCAAATATTCTTCTCGTACTATTGCAGCACTATGTGAACTGCAATATGTCCACACAGAAACTCTACAGAATAACATTTCCAAATAAAAGAAACTACACTCGAAAAATAAAGCGTGAAATTTAACGCTAGTCTGCTTTGTGAACTACAAATTTTAGTCTTTCACCGAGTTCCAAAAGCTACATGTACCCACACATTCCGTACGACGTTCACTTCAAAATCCTTTTCTCATCCACTTATTTCCCCCGGGATACCCCAAGCATACTTGGTCCGAAGGGAATTATAACCCAGACATGGAACTTATCCCCAGTTTTCTGCACTTTTCTACAGTTTCTTCAAACTTATTTTCTGCAGTGGCATGTATCCTGTTACCATGAAACACGAAATTTTGAGATTAAGTTCCTCGAGAAAGAGGAAATAGTAGGGGATATATCATCTTCCAACAATTTTCTTCCCTTTCAACCAGAAAGAGGAATGTCATAAAGGGTTTCCAGTGTCCGAGAATACTTTTGCAGTTTTTTTCGAAAAATGTAATTTTCTCCTCTCTTTTCTTCTTTTGTTTCCAGATTAAAATATTTCATGTCTAAGACTGCAGTTTTTAATTCAATTCAAACGGACTTTTGAGACTTAAAAAGTGTCTTGGGTGATGACTTTTTAGTTGTTAAGTTTTCAGAAAGTTTGAACTCCCGTTCCCCGCTAAAGCTTAGTTTTGCTTAGCTCTATGATGTTACTCGAAATTGAGTAAATACTGCAGAAAAATGCCTTCATGATTGTTTTCTCTTCAAGATAGCATTTATTTTAATACACGCTGCTCACTAGATGCTGATGATAGATGATATATGAAGATATGAAGTTTGCTGTGTTACTTTTTTTTACGCTTCTTTGATTTTTGCAAATAGAAATCATTAGTATCTTATCCTAAGGAAACGTGTGTTGTATTTTCTAAAGGTTCAAAAACTGCCTTAAAATTAAAAATAAATTGCAATAAATTAAGAAATAACTCTTAAATGCACAAGTTCTGTTTTTTAACTGAATTCATATTTTGTCAATTTATCAGCAAAATACTCTCATAATAGGATGCTCAAAAAATTTAGAAATACATTTTGTGAATAATGAACGATTTTATGAAAACTATTTAATTTATTACTCCATAATGTGCTAACGCATCCCAAATTTTTTTTCAGAAGATGACTCTAGGGGTACTCATATTGGCTTAATATTTCTAAAATGTGTATCAGTTTAATTTTTATTTGTACTGAAATTTCCCCCTTAAATATCACAAATCTGGCCAAAAAAATGATGATTTTTACGGCATTAGTTAAAAAATTTAACACTACTTCCTCCATTTGTATTTAGTTGAAATTTTTCCTATATTACGATGAAAAGTTTTAAATTTTACCTGAGTACATTACTGCACAAATATTTTTCAAACATTGGTAAAATAGTTATAAGCTTCCATTTTAAAAAGATAAATTCTTTAAAATTAAAAATACAAAAATTCCACGAATTTAAACACTATTTTATGTCATTGTGGTCGATGTTCTTGGACTCAAACAAACCTAAAAATGCATAGAATACCTTTTTCTACTTTTTTTTTACATTATGTGTTCTTAATAATTATCTTTACTAATAATAAAGCTGAATGTCCCTCTGTCTGTCCGGATCTCTGTTTGTCAGGATCTCTGTGACGCGCATAGCGCCTAGAGCGTTGGCCGATTCTCATGAAATTTGGCACAAAGTTAGTTTGTACCATGGGGGTGTGCACCTCGAAGCGATTTTTTGAAAATTCGTTGTGGTTCTTTTTTTAATCCAATTTTAAGAACAAAAATATCATAAGATGGACGAGTAAATTACGAAATTATCATAACGTGGAACCGTAACATGGGTACAAGCCAGTTGGCGAGAAAATTCACCATACATTATTTATAAATATACAGGCGAACCAAAAGACCTTTTAATTTTCTATTACGGGCAAAGCCGTGCGGGTACCACTAGTGTAGAATAAAATGTTGATGTTGCTTATACTTGCTAACGTTCGCTACATTTATCTTGTAAACTATATTAACGAAAATTCATACTATGCATTAAGTCTACACAAGTTGACTTAAAACTTCATTTGCAAGTCAGTCTTTAAACGGAATTAATAAAAGGAGGAAGAAACAGTTTTATGAGGATTAGATAAGAGTAGATACATCTTTGCAAATTGGCTTACTTTAGTCTAGCTTAATTCTAACTTAAATTGATTTTGCCGTAAATATTTAGTATCTAAAATTGACGCTTTTCATGCGGGTAAATTCTAATGCTTATAAATGTTCAAATATTATATTGGAACGTTTTAAGTATTGCAAATATGTGAATAAATTAATAAATTTATCTATGAGATATATCTAATGCGTCTATCACAAAATGTTCTGATATAAGTTCCAGAACCATTATTTTGTCGTTGGTTTTCAGAAATAATAAAGTATTAAGCTATGATTTTCTTAAATAAAATAATGTATCTATTATTTAAGAGAGACATTTAGAAAAAAAAATAATAATTATTTGTACCTTTTTTTTATTAGTGCATAAAGAGACATGTTCCAGAATTTTTTTCAATGTGCAAAGGAAATATTTTTTTTATAGTTCAGTATGAAAATTACTCTCAAAAACATCGGAATGATTATTTTAAAAAGTTAAACACTGTACTGTTTGGAAATTGCATATATTGAAAGACTCTTTTTGCTTCCTAGATCATCATGGCTAAATGAAAAGTAACCATGAATTATTTCATATTCATATTTCAGTTGACATTTCACGAGTAATTGCAAAAGGTTGGTAGAACATTTTAACGACATAATAGCCGTCTTTAATTTCTATTGCATACAGGTGACGATGTACAGTTTTACCTCAAATACTGAGTGAAGTAACCCCCCCCCCCGAAAATATTTAAAAAACGTAGGTAATTTACGTGAAATATACCGCCAGCTCAGTCATTTCCAGCCGAGGACTGCAGTTTCGTGCTTATTAGCACTCATCAGCCCAGCATAGGAAAGTGACTGAGAGCAATGGTTCGGTTCATCTCGAAGATTGAATGCGAGGTAAGGTATATTCAGTAAATTACCGCCCATTAGCCAGGGCTAAAGCAGAAATACGTGAAATACGTTCTGGTCTGCTAATTCTATATTAGCTACCAGTTTGTTTCGCACTCTTGGCTTTTTTAAGAGGTTTTCCATCTCCAGTTCAGTCACTTTCCTATGCCGGGTTGATGAGTGCTAATAAGCCCGAAACTGCAGTCCTCGGCTGGAAATGACTGAGCTGGCGGTGTATTTCACGTATTTCTGCTTTAGCCCTGGCTAATGGGCGGTATTTTACTGAATATAGATAATTTATTCATCGCTCCAAGACCTACAGTGGTTATTTCGCTAACTTTTACAGTAAACAGCATTTTTTACCGCATGCGTTGTAAAAGGAATTACCTAACAGCGAATACATGTTTTTCGTTGCGTTATTTTTTTTTCTAATGAATTCATACTATGTATTACTATACATACATTTGTATTGCAAATATCAAATGAACTAAAGGTGATATATTAATTTACCAAGGAATTCCGTCATTTTCACATATTTATTATTACTATTTGCTTATCATTCAAATTACCAATGACATAAGCCTTAGTGACTTTGTGTTGATCAAGTTAATAGAAAAAAAATAGCATTTTGCACTATGTTGGACGAGTAGAGGCCGTTTACAAATCAACTAATTTAATTATGCATTTTTTTTTTTGGAAAAAAGTGAACAAAGTAGTTCTTCAAAGCACCTAAAATTATTCTTTTTCCACAATGTAAAATATATGTCCTAACTAACTTTTAACCCTCCCCCCCCCCGAAAGCAGAGGAGTAGAAAATGATTTCTTAATAAAGAGGTTGACAATAATTTTAAAAGTTTACTGGGCGAAACTCGTAATTTCAATTTAGCGTAGTATTTTTTCATTTATACAAGAGGTCAAACACTGCTATGAGAAAAATCTATATTTCAGAATACAATGAAAACGTTTTTCTGCACAAAAAGGATTCCCATGAAAACTAAGTTTTAAGATCGAAAACTTTTTTATGCTTACATTATACTTAGTAGGCTGAACGGAGTCAAAGCTTTAAAAAAAAGAAAGAACCCCCATCGATTAATAATCAACTTATTTCAGTAATAACTGTAGCCTGCATAAAGGAGTCGAAACGCGAAGTAGCTTTCCCGTCGTGTTTATTTTATTGCCTTACGTGTGTTATCTGTTGTATGTTATGAGTACATGTAATGTGTAATATTAATTTAAATTAGCTATGATGTCGGACAGCCCAGGCAGGCTCGAAGTTCAGCTAGTTTACAGCTGAAAGCTTTACAGAAAAAAAACTTATAAATTTAACCGAACAACTAAGTCCGCTGCTTTTAAGCTTTATTTTTTAAGAAAAGAAAAGAAAACAGGTTAATTTAAATTTTTTTTCGCCGAAAGCGACGCAAAAAATTTTAGAATCATATTAAAATGTTGCTTTGAAAAAATATGCATAAGAACTACAAGCTGCATCAAGGTTCTGCAACAGCAAGGGGCGTTTCCGAAAAATTGAGTGTTAGACGGTAAATGTATTTTTCATCATTAGTAGGCCCGATAAGCTTTAAAATGGAAGGGGGGGGGTCAAGAAATAAGAAAGATCTCTCATACCGACAGAAAAATAATCATCAGAAATAATATATTAGATAAGATATAATTGTAGTGCTTGTATTTTTGAAAATTTATACAATTTGTTATCGCAGGCTGTTTGAACCGTCATGGCTTAGATGGCTGCACGTATTCATCATTTAACCGAAAGGTTAAAATACAGTTGAATATGAACTAAGTTCGTTTTTTAGCGTAGCTTTTCGGATATAGTAAAAGTGTGACTATCTATTTGTTTTTTGCCGAAAGAAGTAAAAAAAATGATATTTTACCCATCAAGTTGTTCGTAATTTTGATGTTTTACTTTGTATTCTAATAAATAATCATAGTTTAACTAAATGAAAGATTAAAAGAATTTACATTTCAGTGAACGATGTATTCTATTGCAGTCTGAAATCTTAAACCTCAGATTTATATTTTCGCTTACGTTATACTTTAGCTTTCTGACCGGAGCCAAGGTTTAAAAAAAAAAAAAAAAAGCAATTAAGAATAGATACAGCTACATGTTTGCATCAAGATTTCGTAACAGCAATGAGCATATCCAGCTCATTTATTTTATTACCTCACTAGTATTATTTATTGCTTTTATGTGTGCAGGTTTTTCGATGCAGATAGTTCTGGCCGAGCTCGAACATTCGTTCTTCTGGTTACCATTCGAACGCTCTGCCGATCAAGCCATTTTTCTCTGTTGGACACACAGCGCAAGTTAAATTTATAAATTTAACCAAAAACCTCAGTCCGGTGCTTTAAAACCTTTTTTTTTAAAGAAAAAACAATTTTTTAGATCCTGGGTCTATTTTTCGTCGTTAGCCTGCATAGTAAGCTCTAAAATAAGATGTAAATCAAAGAAATCGATCAAGAATTGAGGAAGATCTCGCGTAAGAACAAAAAAAAGAAAAAAAAAGGCTACAGAACTAATGTATAAGAATAATACATAGCCTTCAAAAAATACAATTTATCAATTTAAGACTGACCAAAAATTAATTCTAGTGATGGAATCTATCTGGAATCTGTTTCAATAGTAAAAAAAAATTAAAACTAGGACAAATTTCAAAATGACTGATTTCGATAGATCATCTAAAAAAGTTGTTTAAACTCAGTAAAACATTTCGACTGTCTTTAGTAATCTGCAAATATTAAACTCTTTAATTTCAGTTTTTGCCTTCATTTTTGTTGAGTAAAATCCATCTGGTAGAATTACTTTGGAAAAAAAAAAGGAGAAAGCGTAATTGAATTTTTCTTCCATTTCGGGAAAAATAGATACCTTCAGTCAAGTCTACACTTTTTGCGAGTTTAATTAAGGAAGAAACGCATTCGCAAAGATGGTTCCGCTAATAAAAATTTTATCGTATCCAATAAATTTTCTACAAAATAATTTCGTGCAGGAATAAAAGCTATTAGATGCTTTCGTAACAGTTGTGCTCTTATTCAGGTTTTATTTGGAGCTAAGATTGGTGTACTGAAAAAAAAAAAAGGCGAAAACAAATTAGTCGATGCCAAAAGTTTGACTTCTGCTTTATCAAGTATTATTTCAACATTTGAATTTAGAAGTTTCAACTGGTCTTGAGTTTTCGTTTTTTAATTTACTTTTTTAATGCTCAACTCAATTTTTTTTTTCAATAAAATCAGCTCATAATATGATAAAAGAGGCTCCGCCCTCTGTTCAATTTTGCTCAGCAACTGACTTTCGCCACCTAAGGTAGCTAAATACATCCTGCGGCTTGTGACAATTGATAATTTTAATTAGGGTAGACCAGGGCACGTTTACGCAGTGCCCTTTTTACTTCCCTTTACAAAAAAGGAAGTATTGTATTCGCGAAAAATTTTCTACCCAAAAATCGGCCTTAATTTCCATTTTGCTCACCCCCAAATGAATGTTGAGTTTTTTTTTCGACCTGATCACACGTGGATATGTGCCTCGAAACGTACAGATACCCGAAATATTCATTTTGACGATCCCCGAGTTAATTACAACGAGTTTTCTCGTGACGTCTGTATGTAAGTATGTATGTGCGTATGTGCGTATGTGTGTATGTGTGTATGTATATTGCATAACTCAAGAAAGGAATTTCCTAGAAAGTTGAAATTTGGTACGTAGACTCCTAGTGGGGTCTAGTTGTGCACCTTTCTTTTTGGTTGCATTCGTATGCTTCAAAGGGGGGTCTTTTGCCTCTTTTTTGGGAAAAATAATTGTTAGTTTTGACGTAAAGTCACGTGGTGTTATAATTTGGCGGACACTTGGCAATATATCACCAGTGTTTTGGTCGCCACGTTTTGTCGCCAACTTGGCGACAAATTTGGCGATTTTTTTTTTTAAATCTTGTTTTAATTTGGCAATTGTTGGTGATATTTAGAGTTGGTGATATTATAACTATTGAATCATATTAAAATTGTCAATAATGAGAAAATTACATTAAATTGGAGTAAAAAAAAGTCATGTGATGCACACATCAGCTCGTTTCAAAACGAATCATAAATGAAGAGCCAACTATCATGCCAGATTGATGCTACTTCCTCGCATATATTCTCACAAGTTTTTGAGCATCAGTCGAGTTTCAGTTTAGCATGCAAAAAAGAAAATCTGTTTTCTACCAAGCGGAATATATTTTGTTTTGAACGTTTTGAAACTTATTGTGAATAAATAATACTTTGTTAAAAACAAATAAATATACACTCCTGTCTGTGAAAATTGCAACACCATGAGGAAGCATCATAGTTGAATGAAATTAAATACACAGTTGAGTGGTAATAGTACAAATAAATGATTACATTTTCAAATCAAACAAACAATAAAAATAGATAGAAATTAGTATGTTGTGTGGCCACCATGCGCCGCAATAAGAGTTGCAACACGACTCCGCATGGAGTGAGACAAAGTTTGAATATCTGCCTGCGGAAGAGTATTCCATATTGTTTTTTTGTATGCGCAACCAAAGTTCATCTGTTGAAGCAACAGGACGAGGATCACGAGCGAGACGCCGCCCAACGAAATCCCTCACATGTTCAATCGGTGACATATGCGGGAAATATGCAGGCCAGTTAAGAAGCTGTACCTGTTGCGAATCAAGGTAGGATTTGACAGTCCTGGCGACATGCGGACCGGCGTTATCCTGTTGGAATACAGCCCCCGGCAATCCTCGCAGGAAAGGAATAGCTTGGGGCTGTAAAACTTCGTTTATGTATTGGGTACTGTTCAAAATGCCCGCAATTGGTAGCAATTGAGATCATCCATGATATGCTATGGCACCCCAGACCATAATTCCGGGTGTTCATCCACTGTGGCGTTTGATAATGCACTCCGGAATGTGCCGTTCACCGACATAGTGCCTGACACGAATTCAACCGTCATGGTGCCACAAATTGAAGCGGGATTCGTCAGAAAAGACAACCTGCTACCAATCAGCACGCCAACTCCTATGCACATTGGCCCATTGTAGCTGCGGGCGGCGATGATTTTGCGTAAGAGGAATCCTCTATAATGGAGTCCTTGCGCGCAGCCCACGCTGCAGCAGACGTCTCCGAATTGATGAAGCACACAATGAAACACCTTTAACTGTTGACCACTGTGCTGCAAATTGTCTAGAAGAAGCTGTGCGATCTGTCAGCGCCATACGCACCAAGTGTCTGTCATCGCGAGCTGACGTCACATTTCGGGGTCCACACCCGAATTTCCGAGCTGTCCGACCCTCGTCCGTCCACTGCTTCCAAACACGTATGACTGTGCTTCACGAAAGCCGAGGATTCTGCTCCGTTCAAAATCCGAAATTTGCATAAATTTCGCTTTCTTTCGTCGAAGAGGCATAGTAAAGATTCAGTTAACGTTTACTTTAGCATATAACCGCCGATAATCATACACGCCTTGCTACAGCCGTCTATTTATATTCGGTTCGATCCACCGTTCAGAGGGTGCTGCTCAGCATACGCATGCGCTACCGTTCTGCAATTCTAATCATTTTCATACCATACCTTACTTTACATTTCCCGCAATTTTCAGCTCACTCGCGTAAGTCCTTCGTAGTGTTGCAATTTTCACAAGCAGGAGTGTATAAAAAATAGCAGCATTTTGTTCTTTTTTTTTGAGTATTGTATTCAGATAGGCAGAAAAGTTATTAAATTTTGTTGCAGATTAAAAATAAATCCCAACTTGACGACGGGGCCCGTTTACGCATTTTCATAGGGGCACATTTACACACGTTCTTACTGTGTCTTACTTCTAAACGGGCTTTTTTCGCTCTGCACTGTCACAAACCTTTAATTTTCTCAGGTTAATTTAGTTTTGAAAATCACCATTAATTTTTAATTAAGTAACAGATTCGTACCTTATATCTTGCAACCATATAGTGTTGTCTTCATGCCTGTTCAGTTTTAACTTTATACACTATTTATCCTGTGATACATTTTCCTTATTTTAAAGTTGGTAAGACATTACGTTCAAAACACTAACAGAACCACGTTAGATGTCAAAATAATGAAAATGCTTATCATTATTTTGACATCAAACGTGACATCCTAGTGGGGATAATCCAAGTATTTCTCCCGTTAAGCCTACCACATTGTCACATGTGGACTTCTGATGCTGAGATCATTTGAAAATGTAGGACCAAAGCTTAAGAAACAGGAAGTGATTGTGAGCATCTTCTTTTTTTCCCCTAACTGATACTCCAAATAAAGAAGTCCTCAGTCAAAAACAGTTGCAAGCTACGAAGAAAAAAAAACAGATTGGGCAGAAAAGAAAAAGGAGAAATGACTTTAAAATGAAATAGAAATAGAAGACATCAAAGAAAAATGTATGAAACCAAAATCTGCGACAGAGAAACCGTTAGCGCACTCTGTAAAAGAGAAATTAATTAACGATTCTATTTAAGAAGTAGAAAATTTTGCTTGCATGTATTGTTTGAGAGCACATAACCAATCGAAAAATGGACAAGACATGGTTCAATGTCTTAGATGGTAAAACGCAGTCCCACGAGAAGTATGCGAAAAGGAACACTTTATTTTTGTTAGTTAAATCTAACAGTGATGATGAGGATGACTAAATAGTTTCTGTTTTTATTAGCAATAAGCCCTATGATTTTAGTTTAACCTATAAAATGTTCTTCAATTAATTATTTGTGATTTTTCTTATTTTCAGCGTGTTTTTAGAGAAATAAAACATTTAAATTTCGTTAAATATCTATATCACTTGGTATCATTTTTATTATGCGCAAACGTGTGTCACTCGATGCTTAAACTTGCCCCGTGTTCGGGGCAAGTTTATGCAACCAACTTGGAATTAAAAAAAAATATATTTTTTTTTTACTTTCAAAAACACAAGCTGAACAACAATTTTGACTTCATTAATTGCTTTATAAAACAACAATGTCTAAAATTTCCTAAGTTCAAGCATAAAAATTAAAAAATTCATTGAAAAAAATCCTGACTTGGTTGATATTGACAAACATCTGGAGGTAAGATTACAGAAACACGAGAACAGACACATACAGACGTTTAAAGCTTTCATAGTATAGAGATAGAGTGCTCCATAATTGTTGACAAAATTTGAGAAACCGTACATAAATAAAGTTTTCCTTTGTGTTCGAAATTTTACTAGTGTGTCGCCTGCAAACTAGTTGAAACAAGAAGAATTTAGAAGGCGACAAGCCCGGCTTGTAGGAAAGCTCAAGTTTCGCGCAGACTTTCCACATGTGCAACTCCTCCGCAACAATGCGTTGCACCGTTGTATTCGATAAGTTCAGGGCTTTTGCCACTTGGTAGAGACTCAAATCTCAGTCCGTGTTCGAAAAGTCACTCTCGATGCACATTCACGTCAGCATAGGTCAGCACGGGTGTCCATACTGGGGTTCGTCAGTCACTTCTTCCCGGCCTTACGAAAGGCCTCGTGCCACATTTTACTTGAAAAAAGGATAGACCCTTAGTCCCAAACGAATGCTAAAGCATTGCGAACGTTTGAGGAGGAAATCTGAAACAAAATTTGATCGCATTTCGTGGCTCTGACGAACGTTCCATATCGCCGTGTCACGCACTACCGTATAGGGTTTACTGTTAAGGTCGATGTACCACTTTGCGCTGTAAAGTCAACAAACCTCACCTTCGTCGCAGTCAACAGTATTACGTAAGTGTAACTGTGCATGCGTCAGTATAACGTGAGGCTTATTACTTTTGAATTCAACCTTGTACATTAGTCAACGCATCTTAAATGCGTATCCTCTGCATAATCGCATTTAAGTGCCGCTGAGAACGGAAGGTTCGAACTTACCAGGAAGCTATACGATTGTATAATAAAATATCGAAATAAAAAGTGTTACGTAATGAAACATGTTTTTGGACGCATAATTATTTTGTTTCTCGTCTTCAGGTTATCAAAACATGAGATTTTAAGGTTTTCCAAGTTCAGCGAGTCGGTGAGAAATGTAAATCGTCTTCTCACACTTAGCGGATGGAAATCTTGCCACATGTGGCCGGTGAAGTCACATGGTCCCTTTATTTCTCTTCATTTCTTTCAACTTGGAGACTTTTCTTTAAATGTCGACGTACTTTAAGATCTTAATTCTCGATAACGTTGGAGATAAGGGAAAATAATTGATACGTCCAAAATTGTAAAATAAAGTTTTAATAGCCAATCCCTTTGGTATCGTAGCTCTGTTCTCTGCATTTAACTTCAAAGATAACTTTTCATGAAGCACTTTTATTTTATTTTCATACCTCGCTATGATGGTTCAGATTAGGTATCCCTTAATGCTGCATCAAATGATACTATGTATAAAGACATTTTTTGGAAGATTTTCTGATGATATGAAACATTTATGCATATCAAAGTTTCAAAACGTATCTTTTGTAAAGGTCATTTTGAGTCAAAAACTGAAAACAGATTGATTTCGTTTATTACTGAGAGCTGTGATTTCATTAAAAGTTATAATGAGTTTCGCATCGTAAAACCAAATAAATAAATTTTATAGGGATCTTTGGGGAAATAAAAAAATTTGATGAAAACCTAACACTTGAGAAAGAATAAACTTATCCAATGTTTGACCGAATAAATTATTTTAAAAGTACTCGGGGTATTTCAGGCGATCCAGGAGTAAAAAAAATATGTTATGGCTAAGTAAAAGTATTTCAATAATAAAAAATATATCTTGTTAAGCTTTATCTAACCCCATTGGAAAAGAAAATAATTCTTCAAAAATATTTGTTTTGAGACGATAGGTATGCTTAACAGTTACAAAATCAACCTTAAAGTCAATGTTTTCTTAGTAAAATATGAAAATTACTTTAAATAATACATTCATTAAAATACTTGTTACATTTAGATTCTGAAGCAGATGAGCACATTTTTCATATCAAGCATATTTGGCAGAATATAGCTTTTAAGATCTTCATCAATCTTCTCTACTAGGGAAGATGGTATTGATCCCCTTTGAAGGAAGCAAATGCGGGTCGGTCTTCTTAATAGACGATTTATTGATTCATCTTAAGTCGGGGAAAGTTATTAGTCATTAGGAGATAGTCGTTTCTCTTTAGGCTAAACTGTCAAAATAGAATGTTCGTGAAAAATTATCAGTTTATCACTTTAAGAAAGGAAACTATCCACATCGAAATAAAGTAATAGATTAGGCAATCTAAGTGGGAAAGAAAATCTCAATTTCTAATGCTCTTTATTATTCAATGCATTTAAAAATATTTTTAGGTAGTAAGCTAAACTAGATAAATACTCTTGACATCGTGAAATAATTTTGCGGCATTTTTACACTCTATTTTAGTAAAAATTCAATCAAGTTGCAGACACAATTATTTATGAGAGATGATGCAAAATGCCTAATTTACCAATAAAGCTGATACGGAAAAAATGCCGAACTAAAATATAAACTGAAACTCTATTTTGTGTACTATTTTATTCCTTAAAAGTTTTATTTTCCATATATAGGGATAGGGTAAGAGCTCTAGTAGTCGGCTATTTAAAAGAGCAATTACTGTTTTTTTGTTAACCTATAAATTTCATCAATCAATACATATATATATATATATATATATATATATATATATATATATATATATATATATATATATAATATATATATATATATATATATATATATATATATATAAGACTTTAGGCTAT
The DNA here is from genome assembly GCF_026930045.1 of Uloborus diversus. NCBI lineage: Eukaryota > Metazoa > Arthropoda > Arachnida > Araneae > Uloboridae > Uloborus > Uloborus diversus. Next base: position 91,809,626 of record NC_072731.1, on the reverse strand, counting down.
ACCTTTCTGATAATGATTCATTATTTTTTTTCCATAAATAAAAACATTTTCGTTTTAAAACTAACCTACTGTTAATACCAGAAAATACTCCTGTAGTCGGTCATAGAAACCCAGTGCTCGGTCATGTATGAGCCCAGTAGTAGGCCGTTTCATTTTCAATACTCTTATAGAGTATGAGTGAATAAATATTAACAAAATTTAATGCGGAACTTACAGCACAGCATTGTACTTACAAAATTAATTATTCCAATGATTTCGAAAGAATTCTGCATTCTTGATGTCTTCGTAAACATCTACGTTTATATTAAGCATTTTTCAATTAGCAACCGGTTTGGATATGCATCGCATGCGATACATTTTTTTAATATTTATATTCTACATGACATCCCTTACTAAAGTAGTATCCCACACTGCGAAAATAGAAATCAAAGAATGGAAAAGACTCGAATTTTCTGGGAAACGAATTTTGAAAACAAGAGAACGTTGACTCCCCCCCCCCCGCACAAAAAGTGTCTGTATTAACTGTGTATGCTAAGATAAAGACTGAATAAAAGAGTTTGATAGAATAATGAACGATAAAGCGTGAAATAGTGATTGATGCGTTTGACACTTTACTGGTCTATGTTCATTACAACGAAACGTCAACATACGAAATATAAAATTAAAATTGTAGTTTTGGAAACAATTTCACCTCAAAACAAAACAAGTAAAAATCCTCACGAAAAGCACTTAAAAGGTTGGCAATCGTAGGCACATCAAAAACAAATATGATAAAACGAGGTTCTTTTTTTGCGAACGAGCTGGAATAAGACGAATTATATTGGAAGGTTCGTATTTTAAAAAAAATTTCTGGGGGGAGGTGGACAAAGGGTGTGAACTCAATACATTTTTTGAGAAAAATAATCAAAATATAAGCAAAAATGCGTATTAAATTATGTTTTGAAAATACAGAGGGTTAATTGACCCCCCCCCCTCCCCCATACTGATTGTACAAATGACGAGCCTGTACGTAGGTAAATTGAAATTGAGAAATGGAGGATGTGATGAAGATAAACTTGCAGCTTTCAACAAGAACATTAGTAAACAATAAATGGAGTGGGTAGCAACGTGATGCAACTTTGAAGCCATGCTATTTTAAAACAAATTCCTCGTACTTTTAAATAAGAAGAAAATTTTAATTTCCTTGCGAAGAAAACCCAATGAATTAAATATTTGGTAAGAGGCAGTAATAAGAAATGATAACAGCATTTGGAATAATTAGTATAAATAGAATACAGGCTCTTTGAAGCATTATGGTGAAGCAAATAGTTTAGAAAAATGAGCAATAGAAAAAATAATCACATGTTTAACGCTCATTAAAGTAATTTGAGTGAGCGCAACTATTGAAGTATTACATATTAATTCCTTACAATGGGAATGTTTATTCATTGCTAATTAAATACTAATTGCAATCAGATCATTTTTTATCAATTTACGTACCATGATTTGATTTTAAAAAAATAATAAAATAATTCCCGATAAATTACCATTTGGTTATGACAAGTTGAGAATTAGAACTTATATTCTAAACACAACGACGTACTGAATTTACAACCTGTTTTCAGCCCTATTTTTGAGAATTCAAAACTAAAATCAACATTAGATACAGTAAAATAATAAAACAACTATTTTCATCAACAGAAAAGTTAAGGCACAAAATGTAAACATTTTCTTTTGAAAATATAACATTAGGAAGGGAATTTTTACTCAAAAGAGCTAAACTGCCACTGTGTCAATACCTTTTTTTTAATATACTATTTGATGAACAATAGAAAATCCACATTAAGTATGCAGTCGAGTACTGGGTACAACTAAACAGTATTGAACCAACCAGTGGTCAATCTCTCATGGCCGACTATTGGAAATGCATAATAAATCGGTAACCAATTGTCAGCCATCCCTCTAAAAAAATTTGAATCTAAGAAGGAGTTTATTTTTTAATTGAAACATTATGTTATACAATCCATGAAAACATAAGCAATAGCAAATTTACAGTAGAACTAAAGAAAGAAGGGTACTTAGCATATAAAGATGATGTGTCTTCTTAACAAAAAAAATAATAAGAAAAACGCAAATTTACATGATGGACACACCACTTGAAATAAAATAATTCGTTACTACTTAATAAAGAGTACTTATAACTTCACTGTTGTTGGATGATAATCGCCATAGGTAAAGGAATATGGGAATGCATCATACTCGATTTTGAGCTAGGCGTATTCTATTTACAAGCAGTTTTACGTTCTTGTGGCCGAATACTGGTGACTGGCCGACTACTGGAGCACTTACCCTATATATTGTTCCTAAAATAACTATCTCAAGAACCGAAAATTTGCACTACATATACGTTTCTACGCTATAAATGTTCATAAACGAATTGACATGAGTATGAAAGCAGAACAATGAATTCTGTTAACATAATGAAACTAATGACATTTGAATCAAAAGGATATTATTCCTACAATTTTAATATAATTTGAAAATATTTAATTATATATTACGTAATAAGCATGCAAATTCGTTGACTTTAACTTCCAGATTTAAAAAATCATGATTAATTTTTGTCACATATTAAGATAGCTAATGGAGTTTTCAACGAACGGGGATTAAAAATGTTGTAAACGCTGTAAACGTTTACCTTAAAAGGGAACTAAATTCTTCTTAAGTTTCTCTTGAAAATAAACCTACTTTTCAATTAAATACACTTTTTTAGATCAGATGACGAGCTTAACTTAAGAATGCGTATATTAGAGGATTTTCCTTTTTGTATTATCAAGAAAAAAAAAAGCAATAAACTCTTGAGCGTTTATCTACACTGCTTCTAAAAATACTTTTTTCAAAAAATAAACGTTTAAGTGGTAAAACATGTGGAAACTATTTAATGTCTCAGTCTTATACAAAATAGAAGGACTGAAACATAAATACATTTAACGTTTCTGCGTGTTACCTTTAGAGACATCAACGAAATTAATCAAAACATAGAACTTTTTGAATTTTTGTGCTCTTTTTGTATTTGATAGTTTGTACAAAGTGGCACACTTTAAGGGAAGTTTGGGGCCACGAGGGAAAGTTCTAAATCGTAATTTGTTTAGTGAATTTGAATTTAAAAGAAACTTCAGAAAGCCCAATGCCACTTTTAGGACAGTCATAATGGTTAACAAATTATCCCTGAATAAAAGAGCAACTCACATCTATGTTAATAGTTCAGTTTGAGTTGTATTACAATTATATTTGTATAGTTTTCTACAGCTTTACATTTATCAGCCATCAATTCACTAATGTTGAAACATAACATGTAATTAATTCTTTAAGGAAAGATTTTATCAGTTAAAAATTGAGTAATCGTAGAGCTTCTCCAAGTGACTGCAGTACAATGTCAAAAGAAGGAAAAAAATTATTTTTGATCAAATTTTTCGGGAAAACAATTGACTGTTTAGGAAATAAACTCTCATTAACTTTTATGGAGTAAATAAATTAGACTTTCGAGACTAAATATTCTTCTCGTACTATCTACATTCATATCAGACTTACCTGATATTCCCGTTTTTGCATGCATTCAGTTCTGTGCTTGTCTCTTTGGTAATACACCCCAGCAAATATTAAAATGTTCAAGATCAGTAATGAACATCCTATCGCAATGGTAACACTTAGAGCAGTTGAATAAGCTCCCTGTTGCATTATCATTGCCAAAGAGTCTGTATTGTTGGATGTGGTGGAGGCAGTCATGCTGCCATCCTCTGTTGAGCTGGGGAATTCACTGGTTACTGTGAACTGGTCGACGATCTGCTGAGAAGACGTGGCGAATGTCGTTGTGGACGTGAACGTGATTGGCGATGGATCATGCAGTGGACGTTGTCTGTAAATCCCATCATACGTCAAAGGGTTGTCATGATCTTCAAGTTGGTGATGGCGGTTGGTGGTTTCAGACGCTGCAGACCGGTGGAGAGTTGGGATGAGGTTCAACCAAAATGACAATCGGTGAGCATGGTAGTGATCGCGAAGACGTGGTTTCATAGCTGTAAGGGTAAAAAAGAATAAATTTAAAAGTTAGATCTGCATTAGCAAAACATAATATACGTAAAATGTTTCCACTTTTTAACTTTTACCCAGTCAGTTTCAAAGCTGAGGGTTTTGTGCTGTACAATACGTTTTAAAAAGCTTCAACGCATGTTTGGTCAGTACTTTGAAATATTTGGTAAGACCTTATTCCATAAGTGCGGTGGCAGTATTACTGCCTTTAATGTTCTGGAGAATAGATATAACCGTTGTAAAGTAACTAACCTATTTTGGAAGGTTGCAATATAGTAACGTTACTTTGTTGTAATGTTTCAATAAGTTATGTGTAAAATTAGAGCTACATCCTCTAGAAGCATACATAGTAATTGTTTGAAAGGTAACACATTAGTAATAATAGGCTTTCTCTACACTTTCTTTGAAGGTTGCTAATTTTTGAATGTAAGTTGACTTATAGCTTAAGTTAATTATTCAATGATATAAATAATCTAAAGCTATTAAATGATCGATCAATAAATTGTTTTTCTACGTTTTAAATTGAGTTTATAAACAGCAATTTTGTAGCAATATTTTGAAATATCAATCATATTCTGATTATATACCTATATATCATATATATAGTGGAATGTGGAGCCAAGTGAAGTTTTGAAATATTTACTCTGCTTTTAGTACCACATATCTGGTATTATTTTAAGAATGTGGTAGAGCATGTAGTTTACTCCAGTCAGGAAAAACATAACGCCGGATATGAAGCATATGATAATACAGGCAATTTTCAAAAATTGATACTCATATTGTAACATTTTGTTCCAAATACGAAAATATTTTTGCTATTATAAAATGATAAAGTTATTGTTTTCTTCATTTTAAATAGAAATTGAGACTTTCTAATGTTCGGTGCATTATTCATTTATTTAATATTTAGCTTATTTGTAGTTGAAATATTTTGTACAATTAGTCAAATGCATGCGGGAAAACATGAAATATTTTGTTTTGTTTATTCACTCCATCATTTAAGAAATCACTAACGTATTCATTGACTTGTAAATTCATTTACATTCCTTGATTTAGTTATTCAATCATTTATTCATTTTTTGACTAATTTTGCTATTCATTTGCCTTTTACTCACTCATTTATTTTTCTTCATACATTTATTAATTCAACCTTTTATTTTACTGACTCACTTAATCAAAGTTTTTTTTTTTTTGGTTGAATAGAAAATATTTCATTAGAAAACGCGTTAATTTTTAGTTACTTGCCCAATGAAAAATAAAAAACTTTTCTTGAACACGCAAACTTACTGCTAAAAATAAAAATACCATTTCAATACAAGTTTTATTATAAAATACAATGTTCATTCTTTAGGTTCTGTAATTTTCAAAACGAATTTTCTATTTGTTCATTAAAAAAAAAAGCTCAACCATCTTAATTATTTCTACTTTCAACTTATTCCCCTACTAACAAATTATGCCATAATCATTGATATTGTGCTATTACAGTACAAAAACATAGCATAGTCATCTTTAAAAGTTCTTTTCTTTTCTTTCTCTACATTTTTTACCCTCCCATTTTTACAAGCATTCATTTTCTTAATATTCATAAAATGTATGCTTTCTTATAACCAATAAGCATCGAAAATACACTGATTTGATTTTGTTTTTAATTACAAACAAGACATTTTTTACAGTAAAAAGAGAAAAAAAAATCAGATCACTTGGGTGGAATCGAACCCACCACCTCGGTCTCATTGCGTACATTTAACTCGCAAAGCAAGAGCTTTTCACCTCCAACCCGCGGAGGTACTTGTTGATTTCGTTTTCAAGGATTTACAAGTTTTTCTTCGACGATTAGTCTTAGTACATGCGCTTTTAATTCTATCTTGGAGCTTTAAAGTAGTTTTGATGCAAAAAGGAACTTCACACAAGTCATTGTGAATGTTTTCTCCAACAATTTCAAATCAGTACGACTTACTCAAAAAGTTGAGTAACGTTATACCCGTTGACAATGATATCCTTATTTATTTTTGTCGCAGTGTATTAGTCTTCGGTATTTTCTTAATATTTTAAAGTACAGAACGCTTTTGTAATCATGATGCAGTGTTGAATTAATCTGTGGTACACATTTAATTTTTATATGTGTGTGATAAATGCATTAAAAAACCTTTAAATATGCAAATCACAGCAATTAGAATGAAATGTGATGTAACGAAACAATTTTTCAATGAAAAAAAATTAAGCTTATCAGTTATATTTTTAACTTTGCTTCGTTTTTTGAATTGACCTCTTGTCTTCAATACTAGTTATTCCATGCGTAATTCTAACATTTCCTTCGTTTTCTGAATTACGTGGTATTTTTCTTTTCATTTTCTTTTTTTACATTTTGAATTTTTTTATTTTAACAGGGCCTTGATTTTGCCAATTTACAGTAATTGTTCAAAATGCATCTGTGTTAAAATATTTAACGAACGCTTCACCTTTACAATGTTTTACAATAAAACTGCACGCGAGAAACTATCAGAAAAAGATAATCGCATTTCCGTAAAAAGTTTCTTTCTAACTTCGGTCAGAATGTCATTTTTGTTTCAAAACTAGGAACGAAATGTTTCATCGAAATAATCTAAGAAAAAGTACGAAAAATTTCACTCAAGTTATTGAAATTTCCTCCTTTATTAGCATAGAAATTAATCCGCTCGTAATACATAGGCCACATGACTGCGCTACTTAAGTATTCCGAATATTTCCAAATATATTTCCTATTTTGCCTGAACAGTATTTTTTTTTCGTTATGTCGTGCACAATCGGAAATTTCATTTCAATAATAAATTAAAGTCGAGTTGCAAATAGAAAGAAAGCCTCACAACTGCTCACCACTACGTCAGTAAAACTTCCAAAAGGACGTGTCTTTTGTGAATAAAATTGTTTTTATTTAGAAGAAGTCGAGGTGAATTCAATGAATAAATTACTGAATATATTTGCTTAAATGCTAAAGAATTACTTATGAATATTAATGGAGCATTTTCGAAGAATTTGAGGTTCCCCACACATGTGTACTTTCTAGGGGAACATCAAACTCTAATTTATAACTAGCGAAAAAAAAAACAAAAAAAAATATCTTCTTTCGCTACCACTGTCTTTTCTAATGCGTGCTTAGGTTCTTAAAAACTTAAAAGCGGTGACATTAAAATTAGATTTCCAATGAAGAAAAATATTGATTCTAGTAGATAGGACTGGTGGCGTGAAAACTCTTTGAGAAAGAAAACAGGAACAGAAGTTCTTGCTCAGACTGCTTCATGATTGTAGAAGAAAAAGTAATTCTTTTTTAAGCTTCGGATCTCTCCTGAGAAAGTGGCTTACTCAACGTTAATGACAGCCTAAAAACAAATTCTATTATGGGCTTATTGGATCTTCCCCAAGTAGAGTAATATGTTGACTTTAATTAAAGCCTTTTCAACATGTCTTTTGTGGATATATAATGAAAGTACTTAAAATTGCTTTAATTGAATCTGGTTAATAGTTTATAGCAAAATGAACAAACCGCAATAGTTTCTTTCTTACGAACTAATTATGTTTTACGTTTCTCGGAGGATTCAAAAATCCAAACATTGCATTTTACGCTCTGTATAGTTTTTTCCGTAGTGATTTTTACTGAGTAATTTTTAAAAGTAAAACACAGTACGACATAAAAATACAATTAGCTGTTAAAGCGATTTTTTAGATTTTTTTTAATAGAAAACGTGTTTTTTAAGGATAAAAAAATGAAATTTTGTTAGACTTTTTGTTTTGTTTTGTTGAATATATTATATAAGAGTTTATCGATTCGTTAAATAGTTGCGATTTCTTGCAAACATTTTAAGACATTTCTGTTACATAAACAAAAACATTGATTTTTAAACTTGTTCAGTCATGAAAAATAACTAATTAACAAGAATATTTTTGACTTTTATCGAATGTAGTTTTTTTCGGGTCTTTGCTCGCGTTGATGAAGATTTTATCAAGCAATGCAGGTTAATTGTCAACACAGGCAGAGGTTAAATCGTTACCAAAAAAAAAAAAAAAACTACGCAGTGCTCGTGGAAGCAAAAACATCATTTTTGTCATTTGTAATTGTTTTTTTTTTTTTTTTGTTATTATTTTGGAATTGATAGGATCAGCAAGAACCTGCCTCTTACTATTCGGCGGTCGAGGTCAAGCTTTAGTATCCACATAAATATCTTGCAGGTGGTATATCTGATTTCCACTGAAATTAATTCTTAACTCTCTCGATCTATACTTTGATTAATAATATTTATTATTTTAAAAAATAGTATTGCACACATGAACTTAATATTGAAATCGGTCATTCCAGTTTAATAATTGCCTAAAAATGCATATTTACCTATTGCAATGTACTTTTGATGAACACTGTCGTAAATTGGCCAGTTCATTTTCTCATATCTTCCACGCCCTCGTTCATTTCCACCACTTTTTCCTTCCTCATCCACAACGGTATTTGGATCCCTAAAAAAAGGATATTTATAGACGTCGAAAACATATAATTAAAAAAGGTTTCTTTTCACATAAGTAATAACTCTGTGTTGCTGAAGAAGGAACACATTTATTTATATTCTTTGATAAATTTTAGACTGAAGAAAATTGCTCTCTTCCCTTTGAGGAACGTGAGTTTTGCTATAGTGTATAGAAATTCGTAACGCTTTCAAAAACAAATAACAATAAATGAAATAAAGTGCAGCTCTGGTTAGTTGAGCTGTGACCTTGACTATGTTTACCTGTTTTAGGGAAGTTTAGTGAAAAATAGACGTGTTATTGACTCGGATTTTAGTTGGAATATTTTAGAAAAACTACTAAAAAAGTTTCTCAATTCAAGTTAGCGCCAATTACCCCTTCCTGTTTTCCGAAACATAGATAAACATTGTCAGAGTCAGAGCGCAACTTGGCAGAGCCTCACAATACACTGCCAGCTCTGTTATTCCAGCCGAGGACTGCAGTTTCGTGCTCGTTCAGTCCTCGGCTGGATGGACTCAGCTGTCGGTGTATTTCATGCATTTCTGCCTTAACCCTGGCTATAGGGTGGTAACTTACTGTACTAACAACATTATTTTAAACAAATACTTTTTTTATAATGATAATATCAGGCCTCAATAATTTATAAACTAAATTTTTAACTTGGGGAAGATATTGTCACCTCAGAACAACAGATCTTTCTTTTGTTTCTGGGATTAGATGCCTTATGGTTGCTCTGAGGCAACGATATACGTCCCCTGGTCATTAAAGATTAAAACACAATAAAAAATTCTGTTTTCATTTTAAAGTTTTAATAACCCAAGATTGTTTTAAAAACTACGATTTACAATAAAACTTTGAACTCCAAAGTAGCATCATTTTTCTAATCTCGCATACTTAATGTTAACATAAAACATTAAGTTTTTCTGAGGGGTTGACACTACAAAATACACACCAAAAAAAAAAAAAAAATTTTGAAACTTTCTCGTGAAATAAGAGAATAATTGTTCTGCTAATTGTGTCCCAAAAAAAGGTTTAATGTTTGAAAGAAAATTAAATGACCTATGAATGTAGGGGACCAGCAACACATTGGATAGACTCAAAACGCTTCGTCATTATTCTTAATGGTAAATAGATTGGAATATGGTGCGAATTTTAGCAGTTAAAATACGACGTTCAGTAATTTATAGATTTTGGTAAAAGTATCATTTATATTCACTTATATAAAAAACAAAAGCGTCCCTTCTAAAAATTTCAATTTTGTTCGTATGTTTTTGGCTCTTATCACGAAGTTTTCTTTTAAACTTACCAAACTTTCAAAAAACTGAACAGCATGGAATAGAATCATTGTACTAAAAGTTGACACACAAATTATTAGAAATCATGATCTATGAAAATTTATAGGAATTAATTTCTCACAGCGCACGGGCGAAAGGCAGCAATTGATAACGTACAAAACTTTACAGCCTAGTATTGGCAGCTATTGAAAAAAAAAAAAAAACAGTTGGCTATCATAAAAAAGTTCAATTTTTTCAAGCGGAATTTCAGTTATTCTTGGATTGGCGATGAAACCTCAGGGATTGTTAAAAAATAAACCTATTTTGATTTAGAACATATTGAATTTGGCAGGAATGGCTTTAAGTTTTTGGCAGAAAAGTAAAGTGCTCCCGCCCGTCCAGAAATGAACAATGTTCCAAAAGGAATAGAGATTGTAGATTGAATATTTTTGTTTTTAAACGTCCAGACACTACATGAAGCGGTGGTAACAACTATTCAAGTGCGTATGAAAAAAAATGCACTTATGGGTTAAATTATTGATCCGTTAATTTGAGAATAAGCTGTGAAATATTAACCTTGAATTATCTAAGAGGAATTTCAGATGAGTGAACACTAAAACCGTTGGCAAATGGCATGTCTCTGTTTTAGAGTAAGAAGAAGGTCTCTTATTAATGCATTAGAGAGTGAATTATTGGAGGTAAATTGTTTTGGTGAAAACATGGTTCCAGAAGGAATTGAGTTTGTAGCTCTGACATTTCAGTTCTTAAACGTTGAGAAATGCTACATCTCATCAAAAACAACATTATTGTAAAAATTTCCCCGCCAAGAAAACCTTTAACTTTTTTGAACAAAAAAGAAAGCCTTCATCCTAAACCCAAAAACCCTCAGTCTTAAAAAGTTATGATATGTAGTTTAATCGCAAAAAATATGTCAAACTCTCATCCTTCCTGTTTTCCGCTTTCATCACACCTACTTCCGTTAGAACCTCCTCCCACCTTTAACTCCTTAGAAATATGTATAAATCCTTTGAATTGTTTATCCTATTTGGCGGGAAGCTTTTCAAAGTGAAATGGTTGTTTACTTCTCGCAAACAAAGATAAACAATTTAAAGGATCTATCCATCTCCATGGGTACTTTTGTATATGTACTTAATGGCTCCCTACGAATGCGTGTACAAAAAATCATTATCATAGCCCCTGCCCCTCAAGGGGCTGTTAAAGAATCCCGGGAAGGTACGATCTAGGGGGTAAAAACGAGAGGGAAGAGGGAGGGGGTCAAATAGCACAAAAGGCACATCGGTAGGGCGCAAGGAATGTGTTTCGAAATTTCAGCTTTATCCCTCTTTTTGTCTGGGCTGTAGCCCTGTCAAAGAGTGTGAAAACTTTTTTGAACAGCGATTTTCTAACTTAAATTCCTCCTCCCCCTGATAGTCCAGGGGATTGTATTTCGGTTTCTTTCGTCAGGGGCCAGTAGGGAATACGTATACCAAAAATTAACTCCGGGAATCTTCATGGAGCTGAGATACAGAGGGTTGAAAACCCCAGAAAACCCCAATTTGTTCTTTCGTGTAAACTGTACTTAGTCACGTTTGTTTTCTTCGTCTTTCTTGGCGGTGGATTTACTTTTGTTGGTTGCTGTCGTTTTGGTTTCCTTGGCGGTAGGCATTTGGTTTTCTTGGAGGCCCGGACGTTCCCTCGTCCCGTGAGGAAGTGTGGTAAGAACCATTTAGTAGTGTATGAAAAAATGCATGTATGGGTTGAATTATTGAACTGTTCCCTCGAAAGTAAACAGTAAAAATATTAACTTTAAATTAATTATTTAAGAGGAATTTCATATAAATGATAACTGGAGACGTATGCAAATGGCATACTCGTGTTTTGGAGCAGGAAGCAAGTCTCTTATTAATGCATTAATATCTGAATTATTGGAGGTAAATCGTTTTGCGCAATGATTTAATCTAAAACCTATTATTTTGCACCCTGTTAAAAGGATTATTTGTACTCCGAAGCAGCTATAAAATTACAAACACAAACCTGCCATTTGCGTTTCCTATTGTACTTAATATTCTAATTTACTGCTTAAGCTTATTTATATAATCTATCAGAACAAATGTTCTTCCAACAAATGTCCGTCCAATTTTGCCCCAATAGATTGTTAAACCCCCTTCACAAAAGAAGCATAATTCTGCAAGAGGTATAGTCTCCGGAAATCCTTTACCCATTGTAGTTCCTAGCAACCAACCACAGGACAAACAAGCTCATAGATTTCATGAGTACATTCTACACATATCGCTCGTTTGGAAGAAGAGTGCCGGAGTACGAATTTTTTGTTCGAATATTAACCACTGAAGAGCACAGCAAATTTACTTTTCGTAATACAAATTGCCTGAAGAGTTCAACTTCAAACGCTTCTCTACTAAAATTTAATTTCTTCGTATTGTGGCACACTTCTTCCAATTGAGCGATACATTTGGTAGGTTTTCCTTTACTCGATTTCTGACTCAGAGCACTGAACCCTTTAAACTCAAGTCTGATGTAATCCACTAGGCTGCATTCAAACTTATCCACATTTAAATAGAAAAAAGTGCTACTCATGCACTTTTAATATCAGTACAACATAAGGAAGTATGATAATAAAATTCGTCCTTTTATACCAATTGGGTTGATAAGAAAAATTGCTGGACAAATGTACTACATCCTCGATTTAACAAGAAAAAAAATAAATAAATAAAAATAAAAAGAGTTAAGTAGGGTATGCCGAAAAGGGAAATTTTTCATAAGCAACTTCTAATAGCAAGGTAAAGTTGTGTATTAACATCCTAAACATGGGGAAAATAATTTAAAAATGTAATAATTTTGTCTTCAGATCGTGCATTGGCAGCAAAAATTGAAAAAAAAAAAGGTAAAAAATGGTCAATTTTTCAATTCTTTTATAAAAACCCAAATGTACAAGTTTTTTGTTATAATCCCGTTAAAATGCTTCCTTTTAGTACTCTTTTAATATATCTTTGAAAATATTTATATTCCTTTTTAGTTTTAGTCCGCTCATAAGCTGAAATGTTACGTGAAATCAACCAAAATTCAACGTTTTTAGCTTATTTTATATATAGCAGAATTTCTTCGTTTAGTTCCCAGTTATATATTTTTAATAGTAAATGTGCACTATAAAGCTCTTTATCTGCTAATTCCAGCAAAGCATTAATAACCCAGAACTCACCCCAAGTAGGTTGTTGCACTTTGTGTTCCTCCCTGCAATTCTCAAGAAGACTGGACTTATTGACAAGACTTTTACATTTGTAAAGTATCTTTTATAATAACTATATGGTTTAAGCAAGTTTCTACGTTTCGATCAAGGTTTGAAGTTGGACTTGTTACTCCATTTTTACATTAAGAATTGCGAGCATAAAGGTTTTTACATTGATCCATATCTTGTCTCATGCCAAAACAACCTACCTACCTACTCACTAACTAGTTTAATAACCTACTCCACAGCCGGAGTGTAGAATAGGAACATTTACTGGTTTATGGGTAAAGCATCAACCGTTTTTTGTAAAATTAAATATTATTAACTTAGTAAGAACTCGGTCGGATGAAATCGAAGTTTTTGAAACTGACTTAAAAACAGAGCAAAAGTATTTGATGGATATTGTTAATGTAATACAGAAAGCAAATTTTGACTTTGATCTCGCTACCAAAAAACTAAGACGTTTTAGTCATTAGCTTTCGTTAACGTGTGCTAATGGAGTAATGGGGCTGTATAATATTTAAACTTAACTAATAGCGGAATGAAGGCACTCGTAAATAATATCTTATGCTTTTATGATTTGATACAATTAAAAGTTTTAAGAAAAGAACAACCTTCCATAAAACATTTACCTGTAGACTTATTTTTAGTTGCAAAATCTACAAGTAAGATGTGTGATAATCTTCAAAACATCGTGGATCCGGTGATTAAAAGAAATGATTACTTTATTATGTTTGAGAAATTGTTATTGGTCCATGGTAATGCACTAAAGGCAAAATATAAAGGAGTTGGATTATGGTAGGGTATCTATGCAATGCAAATAATTACCAATCAAAAAACACTTCTATTGTAATAAGAGAATTTCTTCCATCAATATTAAAATTTGAAGCTTCGTACTACAGCAGTTAGTTGACAGGTCAAATTGTTTACTTCCTCCGCATCAGTGATAATGTAAATAACAAGGATATTTTATCCCTTCTAGAAACTATGCATTTGCTTAAGTATGTATTCTTAAAATTCTCATATGACACAAGGGCAGTGTAATGGACTTTGGAACTGTTCAGTGAATCTGCAGAAATTCATTTGAGGTATCAGGCGGAAGAGATGGATTTACATAAAAACCTTTATATTTTTTCAAGCAATAGTGCCAAAACTGAGTCGTAAGTCCAACCTCACACCTTGATCAAAACGTTGAAACTTGTTTAAAACCATATAGGTATTGTGAAAGTTACTTTACAAATATATAAGTCTTGACAATTAGTCTTGTCAATAAATCCAGTTTTCTAGGGAATTGCAGGGCGAAATGCAAAGTTCAACCACCTACTTGTGATGGGTTCTGGATTGTTAATGCAACACAATATAATTGTAGTTCCAGCCAGGAAGTGTATAGTGCACATTTAAAATAAAAAATACATAACTGGGATCAAAAATAAGAAATACTGCAATACACAACAGAAGCTGAAAACGTGTATTTTTGGTTGATTTCACGTAACTTTGCGACTTTTGCGCGAACTAAAAACTGCAAAGGAATGTAAATATTTTCAAAGATATATAAAAAGACTGGTGGGGTTATCAAAAATATCCTTTTTTCCGCCCACCCTAATGTTTAGATGTTTAGTAAATATCATTTTTCAAAGTGCATTGCTGCTAAACTCGGACACAACGACTTCCCTGTTATTTTTAAAATATGGCAATACCTGTTACTACCACGAACTCAAGAAGTGCTGCCACAGACTCTCACATAAGCAGTTATATTTTAAATATGAAATAAAAAAATATATAATTTGGTAAATGACGAAACGCATTGCGTTTAATTGATATTTCTATGAATAATAAGAAGATCAAATCAGGCTTCGATCTTTCAAAAGTGAGAATGCACATCTACTGTAGTAAAGAGCTCATTAGTATCGTTTACGTAAATATAATTTGCAGCTTCATTTTCCTTCCTCGATCACGAAAACTGAGTTTGCGTTTGCCCCCCCCCCCATTATCATGCGAAACTTTCCATAACAGAATGCAAATACACGTGCTCTTCTACGAAGTCAAAAAGAGAAAAAACGAAGTTTAATTTTTTCAAGCACTCAAGCATGTTTTGAGAAAAAATATAACCTATGAAAGCGATACATTTCAAATATTTGTTGAATACATTTTATAAGATTGATTATCTCTCTCTCTCCCTCTGTATATATATATATATATATATATATATATATATATATATATATATATATATATATATATATATATATATATATATATATATATATATATATATATATATATATATAATATAATATAAACCCTGATAAAAAATAAATAGTTATATATAAATGGTTATCCTATCCTACGTGCGAAGTAATAAAATATGAACTTGTGTTTTGTTAAACAAATATTCAAATATTATTGATCGTAATGAGTTTGTAAGTATGTTGGTACTAAACCAGATTGCAAATATTTGCTCTTTCGTAAAACTTCTCCTTCAAAAATCTATGGAAACTTTTAAATAGTTTGCTGTTTCGATTTACAAACATAGGATCAGCATCGCACTGTATTGTGCCATGGCAGTAATGCACAACCTTTTTCCGTTCGAGGACCGAACCTAATATTAAAATTATTCACACGGACCAGAACACAAAAATATTTCGAAATGTTTTATTATTTTCTACATAACATGGGAAAACATGAAGCGGGCAGGAAAATTACATACTATTAACTGTTGTTATCAATTACTTGGTGCTTATTTTATTAAATGCATTATTTTCAGAAACCGGTTTCTGAATACTTGGCTCAAAATTTGCGACATTGTCACTTCTCATACTTTTCGATTTGTAACATTGAACAAATCAACAGGCCACACACAATATCGCAACGCATCCCGAATATGGTCCGCGGGCCATATGTTGAGCATCGCTGTTCCATAGCATAGTCCATGTCAATTCAAACAACTTAAAGTAAACATCCTACCTTTGTAGCCTCAAGAGTTTTTGAATTAAGAAAATGAGAAAAAAGTAAGTTACAGGTATATTTTTGTTTTTCCCTTAAAAACTCCTGGTTCAATTTGTAGCCCGCAAAAAAATGGCAACTTGGATGACATTTCGCACTTGCGAATTTTGACCAAAAAATCAAACTGGTACATAACGTTCGTACAGGAAGGTCAACAGACACACTGACCGACAAACGCACTTTTTACCCATGTCAAGACCGTACTTTATTTATTTATTTATTTATTTTTAATTTTCATTACTTATTAAGTTATTTTTTTTTTAATATTTTGTAACAATTTCGCTCTTTGCAAATTTTTTACATTGCATTAAGCGTCTTTTTAGGTCTTAAGTCATTCTTTAAAATTTTTTACGAGAAACATGCGAAAAACGAAACTGTCTACAGTACTAACAAATCGGTGAAAAATAAAAAGCTTCGACTGAACTAAATCAATTCTCCATTCAGTCTACTGCTATTTGACAAGTCTACTAACAAATGATTCAAGTTTGTCATTATTATTTTTTTTCTTTAACTTTTAAAACAAAAATACCGATTTGACGCTTAAAGATTCACAAGTTTAAAAATTATTTTTAGTACCGAAAAAAAAAAAAAAAAAAAAATTTATCTTATCTTAGTGTTTTGTGCAGTTTTGAATGGAAAGTTCTTTTTCTGTAAGTTCCTAATGTTTATGGTTGTTCTTTTTATTTTAAACTACCTTTAAAATCTCAATTAACACATTATTTTCCTGATTATAAACTAAAACTTTGATGTCTACAATTAAGTTTGTTTAAAGGAAATCCACCTGTAAGATCAGGTTTTATACAGGATTTGAATTATCCTTACAGCCTAGTGTTGTATTTTAAACTTCTCAAAACAAAACGGAAACGAACCAGAAAAAGGAATTAGACACCGGTTCTTCAGCTAATTATATTAATTTCAATATGAAAAAAAAAAAACCCATATTGTACCATACTCTACCCTACGTACTTATTTTATTTATACAATACTAAACGGCAAAAAAAATAAATAAGCAAATAAATAAACAAAAAAAGATTCTACCTCAAAAAATAAAGAGGAACTAAAAAGTAAAAAATAATTGGTGGTACTTACATACGATTTCCTACCCAAACCTATAATTAAAAAGGTTTTTTACAGCTCCAGTACAAAAATCAGCTAAAATAAACACCCAATTATAAAATAGACACTGAATTTAATATAAAACGATAATTTATTTTAATTAATAACTAATTATATACGATCTCTTAATTTTTATTCAGCTTTTGAAGTCGGGACCTCCTATAAACTACTACCTAACGTAACTGACAAGCCACGAAATCCTGAGTTGATCACTAGTTAAACTAAACATGAAATTAGTCAATAAATCTATACCTACTCAGTTACGTTAGGTAGTAGTTTATCGGAGGCTCCCTACTTCAAATGGTTATTAAAAATTAAGAACTCGTATATAATTAGTTAGGTATTAAAATAATTCATCGTATATTAAATAAAATCAGTGCCTATCAATGTTTAGTTTAGTTGATTTTTGTACTGTAATTGTAAAACAAATTTGATTTATAGGTTTGGGTAAGAAATTGTATGTAAGTTCGACCAATAATTTTTTACTTTTTAGTTCCTCTTTGTTTTTTGAAGTCGGTTCTTTTTATACTTAAAAATAATTTATTCAAGTTTTAGAAGTTAGACTTCTTTAATTATTTAAAACCAAGTTTTATAAGTATACCATTTTTATGGCAACATACATTATTGTTGTACTTCTTTATAGAAAAAGCAATTGCATTTGAAGTTTCAAAATCTCGTCAGATATTGAATAACCTCCGTAATTCGCTCAATGATAATTATTGCATATTTCATTTGATTTACACTTGTCTATTCCCATTTTGAATGACAAGTTCTGAATTTTAATAGACTTTAGCGGCGAAAAGGGTTTAAATTATCTCCCAGCCGTCAATCAATTATAAATTGCATGACACCCGGCGCAGCAGCTCAAATCTCCTTTTCAAATTACGAACAAATTGATCACCTCCCCTAGCTTAATAATTAATCCTCCATACTTGATCCCTAATTGATATCAAGGGTCTGGCATCATGTCACAAACAGTGATCGTTCACGGCCAGGCTTAATGCATCTAAATGATACCCGTGTATTTGCACGCATTCTGCTTTTGAAGGCCCGCATGCTGTCTCGGGCAGCAGTCAGATACGCATCCTTTACGGTGATTGAATTTATTGGATTTATATCTGTCGAATATCATCAGTGTTAGGGCAAAGATGGTTGAATGGAGCTCCCTCTTAATCGGCACATGTGTGTGATATGTGTCAAATTGATATGTGGAAGAACTGATAATATATTGTAAGATTAAAATAGTATTTTTTGGCAGTCAATTTTCAACCACATAACGCCTTCACGATTTGAAAATGGAATATCTTATAGAGATTTTTTCGTGCTTTTAAAAATGTAGTTGTAAAAGTTCAGTCCTAAGGTACTTTCACTGCTAAATATTTCTAAATCATAATGTATAACCGAACCTACAGGTACCATCTCGTACTCCAAAATAGAGATGGCTACTACCATTGACCCTAGTTATCTTCAAATTTTTATTTTTGGCACTTTGATCTTTTTGCCTTTCACTGAGTCCTTTAACTTTTTTGACCATGTGTAGCGGTTTCTTGTATGTAGAAATGTTTCAAAACTTATGATCTTGCACAACTTCCTTCATGCCAGATATGCTTTTATATATCCATATGCTTGCAGTAAACTCAGTTCCAAATACCAACTCTGACTGAGCACCGATACGATGACTTTGGTTTTTAAATAATCTAAACACTAATTGTTATTTGGATTTAATAGATGAATCTTAATCTAATACTCTCAATCTAAAGATAATTCTCAAGCTTAACGGAAGTTTAATGTCTCTTCCCTAACGATATGTTTTTAGTTTTTTGAGCAATCACGATTGCTTATTGTTTTCATTTGACCGTTTTTGGTGTCCGTGCCTTTTTCAACTTGGACCAGAAGCCACCGACCTCTGCTGGCGGCGCGGCTGCTCTGGTTTTGAGCTATCTACTTTACCTGGTCGGAGGTGTCCATGTCCTACACACACACACACACATACACACACACACACGATTTCACACACATACACTCAAACACGCCTACGTGCATACACACAGGTCTACGCACACACACAACTATGCACATGTAACCGCCCAGGAGGAGAGGCAGGCTTGGGGGGGGGGGACAGAAGTCGTTTCTAGAAACAATAACTCCAATGAGGTCCTGTCTTAGTTCGTCATTGCGAAAAACATAATTTGAATTAAAAATTTCAGAATTATCATTATTATTTCACTCTTCCCCTTTTGAGTATTTCAGCCTGCATTGTGCATCTTTCTTTTGGGTTAAGATTTGAAATTCAAATATAACTTTTGAAAATTGAACTTCGAATCCAGATTCCATATATGTATGAAAAACATTTGGTCGGGTAGAAAATAAAGAAAAAACCACTCGTTCCGAAGGAATCATCTCACTTTTCCCATTCCGTATTTCGAGAGCATTTTGTATTCCTTCTGAGGCTAGAGTCCGAAGGTGGTAAAATGGAAGCCGAAAAAGAAGGATCAAAAAGTGCAGAGTTGTAAATAATAAAACTGTATTCTCGGTCTTCCCCTTGAGATGTTGGTTGGAAAATTGTAACTCTTTTGTCCACTAAAAGAATACGTTCCTGAAAGACATTATTGCTTTCTTGTTTGAAATATGAGTTTCCAAGTTTGCAGAGCCAAAAATGTGCGTATCTATATTTGTTATATCGACAAGAAAAATAAAAGGTACGGTGTTGCATTTTATACATTTAAAAAGTTGTAATTATTATACATATAAACATATATATAACTATATATTATAAGCGTATTATCCTTAAAAAGATACAGAAAACGTGTTCTGTGAAGCACGAGGCGTATTCTTAAGCTATGCAGAACGTTTGAGCAAATCATATTCATACTTTAACAAGAAACCTTTATAGCCGATCATATGACTATTTTCTTTAAATACTTATGTAAGAGTTATTCCATGTCAAGTGACCTAGTGGTCTCCACTCGACCATCTCCGATTTGTATGAAATTTTATAGAAGTGTAGAGATCAGTTTGAAACTAACCTATGAAAAAATTTCAGCTTCCGAGATCCACATAATGAGGATTTAGAATCTCCCAAAAAAAAAAAAAAAAATGATGCAAAATTGGCGGATGAGCTTTTTGTGACAAAGTGCCATCTTTATACAACGTTTGCAGAAAATGTATCACGATGGAACCCTGAAACTTTTGGAGCTTAAAGTACAAGTGACTGTTAATACACTCTTTTTTTTTTTTTGAATTTGAGATCATTATATTTTTTATAGCATGCGTGTAAACTCGTGAAAAAGCGCGGTGGGGAAATATTTTCCTGGATTTTACGTTGTTATAAAATCTGAGCAAAAATAATTTAAAGGTTCATACTTCGTGATTATGTTGTAAAAGCACTTGTTTTTAATGGTTTACAGTTGCAGAGCTTAAATATCTAATTTCTAAAAGATATTGTGATTCAAAGTCGGTATCAAAACCGTTCAAGTGAAAAATAGCCTATTTTCATAGCGCTGTAGCCTAAGTTTGTCGCCCCGTATCTTCTTTTCGTTTATACCATTAGAAAGAACACATCTTTCAATATCAAAATAAGTTTTTTCTTTGATGGTGTTCTTTCGAATAAGAAAAAAAATAAGCTTGAAATTCTGTCTGTCGTAACGATTTGCCACGTTTAAGGTCAGGTTGTGGAAAATTTTATCCTACTAGAAATCTGAAATTTTAGAAACTGAAAGTACTTTTGGTTTTCAACACGCTCTAGTATTTTTGTTCGTTTGAGTTCATTAACTTTTGAGGTGTGGCACGGATGCAAAGTCTTCACAAAACGCAGTGGAGAATTTTTTTCTTGGATTTTAGAATGTCATTAATTCTGAACGAAAATAATTCAAAAGCTCGTACATGGTAATTCTCTTGTCAATATACACTGGTTTGCAAATATTAAGAACGAGACGGTTTTTTCAATATAACTTTGTACAAAAGCTTTCCAAATCAACACATTTAATACCGTAAGATCCCCAATACGTAAGGACATGTGTAATGTAAGCAAAACTTACTAAAAGAGAAATCAGAGGGATAAAAAGAAGCTTTATTGAAAAAGTAGTATGGAGCACAATGCGACTGAAGGCCGAAACATCCCTGTGATGGGTGTCCAACAAGAAACATCCGGTCTTTAGTAGGGGATGTGATCTCCCCCGACTGCTAAGCAGGTTTCACAGCGACTGTCCATGCTGAGAATGAGGGTTAGGTTGAGCCGAAATAAGGCGAAAAAAATTTTTTTTTTGAAATCAATTTTTGGATAGCGCGCAAAAGTTGCGTAGTGAGCTAGTTAGCACTCACAAAAAATTTCTTGGATATTAAAAAATATCTAGCCGGCGCTATTTGATACTGAAAAACCGAAAAAAAAGAGAAAAATCAATTTTTGTCGATTTTTTTTTAAAAACTAAATTCCAAATATTTTGCTGGAATGCACTGAAAATGTTATATAATCAATCAGTTCGAGCCCATACAATGTTTCATTGATTTTAATGAGCATTTAACAGCTCCTTTCCAACATCAAAAATTGGAGAAAAATGAAAAAATGTTGAATTTCTTTAAAAACCAATGTGAAAATATATTTTTTATTACTTTAAATCATAGACTAATTTATTAAATAGCACTATTAATCATAGTAATTATCACGCAATAGTATCATACATTTTCTAGAATTACATATAGAGATAATAAAATTTTGAAAAAGAAATCTTCAAATTTGATTATAATACCTCCATGCATAATGAATATTATTTTTTTTTAATAATATTGTCCCTTGTTATGAAATGATGGAAGTTCTTTCCTAGCTTGAAGTTTGGCCCGAATGTATCCATCTCGTGCAGTTTCACCACGAACTTTTATTGCAGCTTCAATTATTAGTTTCACACAACGTTCCACAGCTTGCGTGTGACAGAGAAATTTCTCGAAAGTGAACTCTGTAGGCTGTTCTTTGCACTTTTCTTTCAATTGTTGGTCTTTAAGGTGCATTGTAAGAGGTGGCTCTGTTACAACACAGTTTGCCCAATCAACTAGATCTACATAATCAACAACTTCCAAATTGAGTTTAGGACGTTTAAAAAATCGTACACTATCCGAGCTCTTCGGCTTCTAATTTCTAGAGTTCAGAATGCGCCTAACAGCTAATTCCAGAATGTATTTTCTTAAGTAAAGCAACATTGTCAACAGTAGCTGTTCAGGATGAGCGAAATATGCATTATTTGAGAGAACTTTGAAAATTATCTCCTGAACGTTGTCTGGAAACTGCCTTGCAAGAGAAATCATTTTCCAAAAATGTTGGGCACCATACTGGCAGTTCGGTTTCATTTTTATTTCAAACCACATTGTAGCATAAACTAACATTACCTACTTTACAAGCATTGTAAGATTTTCTGATGGAATTGGAGTGCCTATATACAAGCGTAACAAACGGTTTACAGTTGTCAGCCATCGTGCATGACTAAGTTTGTCTGGGCTACTGTCAGCCACGCTAGAAGGACAACTACCATCTTTTACGGCAAGACAGATTCTGTACAAATGTTGTTGTTCAGTACTTAAATTTTTTATGTCTTCCATGTCCAAAAGAAGAAGATGGCAGTCAAATTTGACCACCGGATTTTTTTTACAATCTCTAAGAAGTTGTCCGATAGCTCCAGAATATGAATGTGGCACCTTTGTGCAACCGTCCAATTCAAGAATAAGATGCCTCAGTGGCAACTCAAAAGAATGCTGCAGACATATGTTCCGCTGTAAAGGTCTTTTGAGATATGTCTCAAGTAAACGAATTACTCCACCTTTTCATCCCGTATTTACATTTGTTCCGTCGCATCCAATAACCGATAAGTTAAGCACAAGCTCATATTATACTTTTTTTGCAAAGCCTATAATACCTTGCGAAATTTCTTTTGCATTTTCACCAACTGTTAGTGATAAATGACCGATGCACTTGCTACCTGGTTCTTCTATCACTGCTACATGTGCTTCAGATGCTAATTTTTGATGGCCAGATGTCTTTTGAAGGGTGTCATTTTGCGGCCGTCAAAATACAAACTGTTTATAGCTGCCCCTTTAACTGCTCTTAAATCCCTTTCTCTTAGCTCGCTCCTTTTTTTATCGACTTCCCACCTTACTTTGTTTTTATCGACTACATATTTTTGTTGTTTAGGAGTAACTAGGTCGAAATCAACGAGAATTGCTGTAGCAATTTTAGCCATTGCTCCATTTGAAGCGCCAGTTAGATCTGCTGCTAAAACTGTATGAGGCATAGAAATTCTCATTTGACTTGTCGTTGTTGATGGCGCATCAGTTCGCTTACGTTTTCTTGAAAGCGGATAATTCAATTTAAAATCGTCCTCTGTATTTTCTGCACTTTCTTTTGATTCAAGCTCTGTTTCAGGTTCATTCAATGTAATATTACTTCCCTTAACCCTCAATCCACTTGTGCTGGGTACTGATATGTCTTTCTCATCCTAAACATCACTTGTTTCGATTTTCTGGCATCTTTTTTTCTCTTTTTCGTAAAATAGCTATAAAATAATCTGAGGAGTAATAAAAGCAGTTGAGCGCTGTTTATTATCCAGGAGAAACAATTGGAATCAAAGATTGAAAAATTAGCATCTTA
This sequence comes from Uloborus diversus, assembly GCF_026930045.1. Classification (NCBI taxonomy): domain Eukaryota; kingdom Metazoa; phylum Arthropoda; class Arachnida; order Araneae; family Uloboridae; genus Uloborus; species Uloborus diversus. The sequence goes on along the minus strand of NC_072731.1, from coordinate 91,785,802 downwards.
TGTAACTATTTTTTATTTGAGTGTGTGAATTTTTTTAAATTGGCGTACTAATGTCGCATAAAATTGATTGAATTTTTCACTGTTTTTTCTAAGTAACGTATTGCGTAACATTTCAGTATTTACTTATTTCAAAACAACTTTTTTTTTTTTTTTTCATTTTTCCTATGTTCCAGTCTTAAAGGAGCGTAACTAAATATTCTACGAAATGTATAAAAGTCTTTGAGGATTTCAACTAATTCACTGACAGATACTTCTGTTTGCTGAAAATAGCTTCAAACTTTTATTTTTGACCCCCACCCCCCCACCTTTTTTTTTGAAAAAAGTGCGTTTTTGCCCTTTTTTTCAGTTTTTCAAGGTCAAATAGCGCCGGTTAAATATACAAATTTAGCGAAATTTTTTATGGGTAATAACGGGCCCATATAGCAACTTTTCCGCGCTATCCAAAAACAGATTTCCAAAAAAAGTTTTTTTCCGCCCACCCTAATGAGGGTGTCAATGAGTTGTTGAGGCATTGCTGCCCATTTGTCTTGCAGCGCCAATCGAAGTTCCCGAATCGTTACTGGTGGTACGGTACGAGCTGACAAGCGTCTGCCTAGAAAATCCCATACATGTTCGATGGGATTGAGATCCGGAGATCGTGCCGGCCAATCCATACGTTCAATATCCTCACTCTCTAAGAGCTGTTTGGCAGCTACTGTTGGATGACACGGTGCATTGTCGTCCATGAAAAGGAACTGCGGACCCATAGCGCCTCTAAAAAAGACGCACATATGGAAGAAGAATCTCGTTGCAATAACGGGTCCCGTTGGCTGAACCTGCATCGAAGATGTGAAGGTCTGTACGACTACCAAGCATAATTCCTCCCCAAACGAGAACATCGCGACCTCCATACCTGTCCCTTTCAATGATGTTCGAGGGATGATTGCGGCTTCCCCGTTCTCTCCAAATGAGTATGCGATGAGAATCGCTACTCGGACTGAATCTGCTCTCATCTGTAAAGAGTACTCGTCCCCATTCATTGTCTCTCTAATTCCGGTGTTCCCGGCACCACAGAGAAGTCTTCTCCGATGGGTAGGCGTTAGAGGTACACACCGTGTAGAGCGTCGTACAAACAGACTACCACCGTGCAGTCTTCTGGCCACGGTAAAACGCGATATCGGTCGTCCAGTCGCCTGTGTCGTGTGTCTAGCGATTTCTCCCGCTGTCTGCCGCCTGCTTCTTCTGGCCTGTAAGACAATATACCGGTCATCTGCGGGTGTGGTTCCTCGTGGACGACCACTACTGAACCCCCGGATAGCTGTTCCTGTAGTTTGAAATTCTCTCCAAAGTCGTGAAACGATGCTGTGAGCAATTCCGAACTCTGCAGTCACACTTGTCACACTGCGACCTTCCTCCAACTTCTCAATGATTCGACCTCGGGTAAAAGCATCCAGATGTCGTCTAACAGATTGATTATTCGCCATTTCTCGCTGAGGCAGCAACTCGGTGTGGTTTTAATTGCTGTACGGCGTGCAATCTCTTTGCCAGAAATACTGATCTTACACCGACAACATGCTTTATACTACTCAGACACTCCCCCATTACGTCTGCCTGCATATCTACGCATATGCTACCGTACATCACTTTACTTAATCTCCTAATTGGTCTTTCTGTCCGCTCTGCCTCTTCGTTCAGCTGATATGCTAATTTTTCGACTTCGTCCTTAATTTTTGCACACCAGTGTACATGGCTTTGACTTGACGGTTGCCACCATACGTTCCTATATTCATTTCTCCTAATTGTGTACAGCATTTAAACGGTGTTTGTCTTTTTTTAGCCTTATCGAATTGCTAATTGTATTCACTTGACGAAAGTTGCTGTTGCTCTGATTTTTTAGATAACCATCACAGCGGTTAATTTTAATAATTATTTTAGAGAGCAAAATTTTCGATGTCATAGAAACAAGTCATCTGCGGTTTGCTTTTTTCAAGGCTTAACTCAAGCAGACTTTACCTTAAAAAAGGGGGTTTTTGTGTAAAACTACATAAAAACTATAACGCTGTAAATATAATATTTATGATAATCGTACGAGTGCTAATATGCCATAGTAACCATGACATTGTTATTACCGCATCCTTAAGACAATATCTTTTGAATAAATATGCCTGGTTTTACCTAATCTAGAAAACTACCAGTCATAATTTAACAAGTGTAAATGTCTTCTCTACATCCATTACATTCTATTTGTAGAAACAAGAAACCGAACGATTAAATTTTTAAATACACTCAAACCTGTTTTTGCGCGGTCTGTTTTGTGCTTTTTTTTTTATTGTGAGATTTTTTTTTTTTTTTTTTTTGGCGGCATATGATACTTTAAATAAAATTGGGAGTCAAATGACAAAAATATATTTAAAACGAGTACGACGTAGTATCTTCAAGTGACGACATAGGCATAAGTCACTGTGACCTTCCAAATATTTCCTTATTCGGGAAATGTTGTCTGACGATTCGGCAAAATTATCATCACTTTGTGTTTTTTGTTTATGTTTAAAGAAGCAATTTCTAGCTATTTCTTATGTTTTTAGTTTATTTTCTATGTGAGACTTTTTTATGCGATCCCTATCCACCGCATAAACACATTATTGGGTGTATTTCATCCGCAATGGCTCTTTTATTCACACAAAAGAAGGAAAAAAATAGAATTATGCGACACCGCCAATGGATACATTCATAAGGTCAAAAATATTGTAGTGCAACAAATGCAATTTTATTTTTAGATAATTATGATCATTAAAAATTCAAACAGATTATAAACTTAGAAGAGTAATTCACTGTTTAAACCAATAAATTACGTTAAAAACAATAAAAAATAATTTTGAAATTCTTCTTAGTATATTTTAAAGCTACATGGGACACAAAATGTAATTTATAACGTCAATAAATCCAAACATCATAAAATAATGCATTGAATATATTTTTGTGAAAAAGAATAGAATTTTCGTTTATTCCGCCTTTGAAAAGCTAAACTTGCTTTAAAATAGTGCTTTTCTCTTTTACACACTTTTAAGACTTTTATTTCGACTTAAAAAGAGAAAGGATTTCCTCGCTGAAATCTCTCTCTGCGCATTGAACTTGGCTTCGTTCCAAGTTAGGTTGGCTTTGTTTCTGGGCGTCGAAGAAGTTCTTTAGTTAAAGACAAAAATAAAATAGTCAGAATAAAATCCAAGATTTGTTTTTAAGTTCAACTAGGGACTCAGATAAAGCTCCAATTTCAAAAGTATTCGGTATTTACTTCATTTTTAATAAAAGAAACTGCTTACATCGATGTAGTATCAAACAGGCTTAATTCATTTTTTAAAAATGTTTTAAAGAATATTAAAAAAAATTCCCACTCATGTTAAATATTGCATTGTTGTCCAAATTTTCCAAAATTAAAAATGCATGAACTGATAAGAGATTGATTATAAATCAACCTTTCTATTTCATTTTCTTTTTATTTATTTTTTTTAAATGTCAATTAAATTGATAATGATTTCAATTTTTGTCATGCAAAGTACTTGGGTTCGATACTAATAGTCTCAGTTTTAAATGTACTACATTCGTTGGCGTTTGAAGTGAATATAGAATTTATACTTAAATATAAGTACCCCTAATACATAACTAATCCATATAAAAACAGAGTAACAGAGGAAGTAACACTAAAGGTAGAGTTTTGAACACAAGCGATATAATATATTACATTATTACGGCTATATTGTACATTAATTAGGTTATTTCCATAGTAATGCATTTAAATGCTAATTTTTAGTGTTTTTTTCATTTTTTAAATTTAAGCCTACTTTTAACTGTATAATTTTGGTCAGTCAATACCAAGTTTAAAATAAGTTCGTCACTTTAAATAAAATTTCAAAGTATAATTGTAAAGTATTTTAAAATTGCAAGTTATGCAATTTATTTATTATTGACCTTGGATTTAATTTGTAATTTATTCGTTGGTTTTTGCTGTTTTACGAATTGTAAGGTAGGTGCGGGTATTAAGGCCTGTCGGGTAATAAGGCCTAAACAGCGAAAATATAATTTAAAATGGTTGTAGCCGCTCAAAAACGCCATCGTAGATAGTTTACACTCCCAGATGGCACCTCAAACTGATCGCAACGCCATACTCAGTTGTTTTGACCAGCGAGCCCAGATTTATTTTCACGGAACGCTTGTAAGACACGAATAATAAAAAAACGTCAGATTGAAATGAAAGTAATTTTTGTAATATCATACTTTTATGCATAGTTTTGCGCTACAGTTATCTGTCTTGAATGCTTCTATCGATATTTCATGTCTGAGGGAAATAATATGATCGAATTATTGTACTTTTTTGTATTTTTTTAAATTTCCCCGTCAAAAGCTAATAACGCCTACGAAAATTGACCGTAGGCCTTATTATACTCCTTTTTTTGTAACGTAATTTTTCAGCTGTGCATCTTATTTTGAACCTTTCTCAACATGGTATGAGTGTTTATTAGTAATTGCGGCTGTTTACGACTTGGTTCATTCTTATTTTAGTGCCTACATCACGATGTCCCCCAAACGAGCACTGTGATCTGATAATGACTTAGTGTCGGCTGTCCAAGCAGTAAGAAGAGGTATACTGAGCTCATATAAAGCAGCTGTGATGTATAATGTTCCCAGGAGAACCATTAGAAACCGTCTCCAGACCGGAAGTTTGGAAAAAAAAGAACACTTGGCAGAAAATCTATTCTCAGTGATGACCAGGAAGCTGATCTTGTCATCAGAATTTTGAGGTTTGCTTAAGTAGGGTTGCATGTGACACCACGTATTCTCCGACGCTTGGTTTATAAATTTTGTGAGCTTAATAACATAAAGCATAATTTTAATAAACTTGCTAAAGTTGCTGATAAAGATTGGTTTAAAACATTTATGAAAAGACACCCGGAAATATCTAGACAAAAAGCTCAATTTATGAACCCGGCCAGAGCTCAAAAGCTTAACAAATTTATCGTTGCTATAACACCAATGATAATATTGTAACGGATTCGGTGCGACTTCCACTTTCTTGAAATAAAAACACAGTTATTGATAAAAGCACAGGAAATTTATTTACACTATGTACAGGAAAGATCGTCAACAACTGCTAAATTATTCATCAGCAATTAAGCACTTATCACACAACACCGTAAACTCAACGTTTACACACGTATTTACTTCCAAATACGAAAACAACACAGCGAAATGCCTCCCTATAAACAGAGCAAATATGCTCTCAGTTCGGAATCTCAATCGAAACTCCCCTGTTTATCCATCGCTAACGGCTTTTATAAACATCAAAGAATTTTCCACAACATTCTTTCTGCTTCGAGAAATGCGTAGACCGTTATCAAATTTCATCAATGAAAAGAAAAGGAAATAGGGGGTCGTATACTTTAGCGGAATGAAAAGGGGTTGTATATTCATTACGGGAAACTATTTACAGGTTACGTTACTACAATATTTACTATTTACAGGATTTGTAACATTGCCCCCTTCCTAAGGACTGCACGTCCCGGGCAGTACAATCCCCAGAAAGGGTGCCAAACTTCTATCACAAGTTTACAAATATACACATTAATTAATAACTAACAGATACAGAAAACACAATAATAACAAGGAATATTACTAAACATTAAAAGCAAAAATTATCTACAACTTTTATGTTATCAACCATGGTTGTTTACGTAATACTCATGAACTATGGCCATAGTATGGGGCTAACCGATCATAATGTACAACCCTAGGTTTTGCATTAGGTGATTTTTGGATCCTCACTACGACGTCATTTAGTCGGTTAAGGACTTTGTAGGGTCCATCCCAATGCGACTGCAATTTAGGTGACAGACCTTTCCGTCGGATGGGATTCCATAACCAAACCTTGTCGCCTTCGTTGAATTCATGTCCAGTAGACCTTGTGTCGTATCGGGTCTTCATCTTCTCCGCCGCGATGTTGATTCGCTCTCGTGCGAAGTTATGAACGTCTTCCAACCGGGCCTGGAGATCCTGGATGGCGATGAAGGCGCATCCGGAGGACGACCGAAGACGAGATCACAATGTAGCCGAAGCTCTCGTCCGAAGAGCATCTGAGATGGGGCATATCCGGTAGTCTCGTGGACAGCACTGCGGTAGGCCAGCAGGAACAAGGGTAGCTTCTTGTCCCAATCCTGTTGATTTCTGGATACCATAAGCGAGAGATTATTCAGGATTGTGCGGTTAAATCTCTCCACCATGCCGTCCGATTGTGGGTGTAGTGGTATCTCGAGATCCAATGTTGGACTAGAGTCTCTGCTACGGTGGTAGCTTCTTGATCTGGAATGGGATACGCTTCGGGCCATTTCGTGAAATAGTCGATGGAAACAATAACGTATTTGTTCCCATCAGCAGTTCTTGGTAGAGGACCCAGGATGTCGATCCCAATTCGTTCGAAAGGAGCTCCAACGTTGTACAGATGTAGCTTCCCTCTGCTTCTTTTCTTCGGTCCTTGACGAGCAGAACAGGCGTCACAAGAATGGCACCACTTCTCCACGTCATCCTTCGCCTTGCTCCAGAAGAAGCGCTCCCGAACTTTATTGAGGGTTTTCAACACACCAAAATGTCCTCCAGTCGCACTACTATGTATTTGTTTCAGAACGTCTGAAATCCTTGATCGGGGAAGTAGTAACTGCCCCCTATATGTTTTGCCGTCGTCAGATTCCCATTTCCGGTGTAGCACGCCGTTCTGTAAATGGAGCGAGTTTCATAAAGACCAGTTTTTTTTTGTTTTTGTTTTTTTGTTGCAGGACTGAAGATGGAAACGTCCTGCCAGCTAGGTCGCCGACTGTCACTCTCCATGAACTCCAAAATTGGTTTTATGTCGGGGTCTTCAAGTTGATCTTTTCGAACTTGGTCCTCACTCCATGGATCAGGTTCTGGTGATGTTGGAGTCACTGTCACCTTATAGGCAGTAGGGCTAGTCGTTTCATACTGTTTCTCGATTCGGGAACAATAATTGCAGTTCTCAGGACAGGGTCTCCTTGATAAAGCGTCTGCATTACCGTGAGACAACCCTTTTCGGTGCTTAATCTCCATTACATATTTCTGGAGCCGCTGTATCCACTTGGCTATCTGGCCTTCTGGATTCTTGAAGTTCAAAAGCCAAGTTAACGAGGCATGATATGTCCGAAGCAGAAATTTTCGGCCGTAGAGGTAATGATGGAAGTGCTCTACAGCTTTCACTATGGCCAGTAACTCCTTTCTGTTGACGCAGTAATTTCGCTCCGACTTTGATAAGCATTTGCTCCAGTAAGCGATGACATGTTCATTGCCGTCAATTTCTTGGGATAAAACAGCTCCGATGCCCTCGTTGCTTGCATCAGTGTCCAGGATGAAGGATTTTTCAGGCTGAGGATAGGCGAGGATAGGCGTTGATGTTAAAGCCTCCTTCAGTCGTAGAAATGCATCTTCGCATTCTTTGGACCATTCAAACTTTTGCTTGCTCTCCGTCAGCTTCTGCAAAGGTCGTGCAATGTTAAAAAAAAAAAACCCTTCACAAACTTCCTGTAGTACGTGCAGAGCCCCAGGAAACTACGCAGGTGATGGATGTTTTCGGGACGACTCCAACTCTTGACCGCAGATACCTTTTCTGGATCGGTTTTTACACCTTCAGAATAGATGATGTGACCAAGGTAGTTCACTTTCCGGCGGAACTAATTACATTTGGATGGGTTTAACTTCAGATTGGCTTCCTTAAGCTTCTGCAGCACCTTCCTAAGATTTTCCAGATGTTTTTCGAAACTGCGTCCCACGATGATGATATCGTCTAAGTAGACCAGACAAGATTCGTAGGAAAGTCCCCTTAACACTGTCTTTATAAGACGCTCGAACGTAGCTGGTGCATTGCAGAGGCCGAAGGGCATCACTTTAAACTGCCATAAGAGTTGTCCAGTTGTAAACGCTGTCTTCTCTCGGTCATCAGGGTGTATCTCAACCTGCCAGTAGCCGCTCTTCAAGTCCAGGATCGAAAACCACTTGTGTCTGGAAAGAGTGTCCAAGGTGTCGTCTCTCCGTGGAAGAGGGTAACTGTCTTTCTTGGTGATTTCATTCAGCCGTCGGTAATCGACACAAAATCTGGTGGAGCCATCTTTCTTTCGGACTAAGACGATGGGAGAGGCCCAAGGACTGGATGAGGGTTGGATGACATCATTCTCCTGCATCTCTTTCAGGAGGGTCTCAACCTCTTCCTTCTTGGCGAACGGTAGTCGGATGCTGTTTAATAGGGGGGTCTTCTCCCGTGTAAATCCTATGCTGCGTTAAATTCGTACGGCCAACATCCTCCGATGTAGATGAAAACAGATGCTTGAAGTCGTTCACCAATTGTTCTGCTACAGTTCCTTCATCTTTCGATAATGGCGCACTCTGAATTAACTTCGATGTCAAGGAGTCAGAAGACACAGTCTCGGGGGTATTGATTCTTCTAATGATGTAGTTTACTGGAGTACAAGTTGCCAACAATTCACCTTTCCGGATATTCCTTGGGCTTTCACTCACGTTGGCGACTCTCACAGGAATTACATCCTTAGAAAGGTCCACAAGCGTAGCAGCACTCCTTTTAGGTTATTGCTTAGGTTAGGGTATTCAATGAGTCCAAATCGAAAACTGTTGCTTTCTTCAATGGAGCCGGTATTAATGGTTTTGACCTTGAGGGAATCGATAAGTCTGTTTGGGCTATTATTTGATGAGCGGATTTTACATCATTTTCCGCGTTGAAGATGGCTATGTCTTCTCTCATCGAGTGCAGTTCATTAGTCTTGAAGTCAAGGGTGAAGTCATATTTCTTTAAAAAGTCCAATCCGAGAATGAAGGGGTCCCTGATATCAGTGACGAATGCCGTATGATGGTAGATGGCATTCCCAAACACTATTTTCAAGTCCTCTTTACCTTCAATCTCGATTTTGTCACCTGTCACAGTCTGGAGACTTACGCGTGGCGAGGTCAACAACAGTTTCAATCCAAATTCACGAGCCACATCTGTCCTAATGATTGTCACAATGGCTCAAGTGTCGACAATCAGTCTGCAGGGATTCCCATTTACATGTGCGTAAATGAAAAGTCCATTAATGCTGCTACTAGAAGAGGAAATCTGCAGAGCTCTGGTGGTGGTGATTTCCTTCCCTCGCGTAGCTTGGCGAGCCGGTCAACTCCTTCGCAAGTGCCCTTCACTACCGCATTTCAAGCACTTCTGCTCTTGTTACTTTTGAGCTGTTATGCTGTTCAGATGTCTTGCAAAGTCACCGAGTTGTCTCTCAAGTTCAGCGAGGTGGGACGACCTGGAATCAGACTCATCAGCTTCCTGAGTCCGGATTAGATGGCGATCCACACGGGTTGCTTCTTGGGCGGCCTCGTATCTCATCGCATATACCAAAGCAAATTTCAGGTCGTTTACATTCGCCGTCCGGAGGACCTTCTGGATCTTTGGATTCCGAAGTCCGCCGATGAAGTAGTTGAGTGCCAGGTTGTCTCGAACATCCGCAGGACATTCGCAAAAAGCAAGATGAGGCAGTCTCTCGATGTCCGCCGCAAGGTCTTGCAGGGTTTCCCCGGTTTTCTGGAAACGGGACTTCAACTGGAGTCGGCTGAAATCTTTCTGGCACTTCTCACCGAAGCGAAGCTCCAACGCAGATGTGAGGGCGGCAAAATCCAGGCGCTGGCCGTCCGGAAGGGTCTGAAGAATGTCCGCTGCGTCACCTCTGAGGGATGCTGCAAGATGGCAGGCCTTGGTAGTAGAGTCCCATCCGTTTGCCTTCGCCACTATCATGAATTGAGATTTGTAAACCTGCCACGAAGTTTTCCCATCAAATGTGGCAAGTTTAATGGACGGTCGAGCAACCGATGTGGGAGCGCCAAACTGTACACACACACACAGCTGCTTTCAGCTGTCGCCAATCTCCTTTCCATGTTTTTGATTTTCTCATCCAGATGATTTTCAAGTGTTGCGATACGGTTTTCTACTGTTTCAAATTTTTCATCAAAAGCATCAACTCGATGCTCTATCTCATTAAATTTATTTTCCATCAGTCTTCACCGAAATAAGATCGTTTTTAATTTCCTCTTGGTTAGAAGCTAAATCATTTTTCAGCACCATTAAATCACTTTTCCATTGTTCTTGATTAGCCGTCAATTTATTTTTCAATTGTTCTTGATTATCCGGTAATTCATTTTTCAATTGTTCTTGATTAGCCGCAATGTCATTTTTGAATTGTTCTTGATTAGCCGCCAAACTTTCAGTCAAGTCACTTTTCACAGCATTAATCGCTTCCAGAAGTTGTTTTAATTGGCATCCATTGCGCGAGTAATCACTATAAAAACAAAGTCTATAAATTCAAAGTCTTTATGAAAAAATGTCCAAAGTCACACTTACTCCAAGAAAGTCCAAAAGAAGTCCCACGTTGGGCACCAATTGTAACGGATCCGGCGCGACTTCCAACTTTCTTGAAAGGACCACACAGTTCTTGATTAAAAACACAGAGAATTTATTTACACTATGTACAGGAAAGATCGTCAACAACTGCTGAATTAATCATCAGCAATTAAGCAAATATCACACCACACCGTAAACTCAACGGTGACACACGTATTTACAGTGAAACCTGTGTAAGTTGACCACTCGCGGTGCAGTACTTTGGTGGTCAACTTATAAAGGGGGGGGGGGTAAGGATTTTTTTTTTTTTTTTTTTTTGTCATTTCTTGCACCATGTATTCATTTTTTTTGAGTAATTCGCCCTTATTCTTTCTGTTCAACTCACTTTCATTGTTTAACATTATTGAAACAATAATTAAAAATACTATTCAAATGATTTTGTTATTTTTTCCTTGTTTTTAATTATATTAGACACTGTAGTTTTAGAAAATCCATATGTGCCGGCTAATTTTCTCTGGCTTTCTCCATTTTCAATTAATTTTAATATAATATTTCATATTTTTCATTAATCTCAAGTTCAACTAACTTTCTTTTTCAAGCCTTTTTCGTACAACTTATCGCACAAAACGCAATAAGCGCAACTCTCCCAGTTCATAAAGGCAAAATTAAAATGTCATATCTCTTAATCTCTTGCACCAGAAACATGTAACTTAACTCATTACAAGGCCCAGATCTGCGTACCGGCAGTCCGAGGGTCCTGCGTCCTTAAAGGGGATAACGGCCCTAGAAATTGAAGAAAAAATAGAAAAAAAAACTAGCACTAAGACTTATTCACTTAACAAATAGACACTGCTGGCCACTAGGGAGAAGCCCTACATATTTTGTTGCAGTGGGGATTAAAATGTATAGATCCGGGTCTGCTCTTTTTAGCTCAATTCCTGTGTTTCCACAACATATTGCAACTGAAAGAACACTTTGAACTTTTCTACTGACACCTATTTTTATTGAACAGAGTACAAAATGCTATCTCAAATAGAACAACAAATGAAAAACAAGTTTGGAGAATAAAGAGCAGCATAATCTTTATGCTGCTGTTTAGTTAGTGAAATACTAGTCTGTCATCAAAGCATTAAAAACATTTTTAGAAATTTATCAAAAAAAAAAAAAAAAAAAGGAAAGAAAAGAAAAGAAAAGAAAAAGAAAGAAAGAATAATAATAATAATAAATAAATAAATAAATCATAAAATAAAATAATTTGCTGAAGAAAGTTTTAAAAAATAAACCAAATGGTCAACTTACAAAGGATTTTTAACAATACCTCAAACCAAATTTAGCGTACATTAGTGGTCAAGATAGACAGGTGGTCAAGATAGAGAGGTGGTCAAGTTACAGAGGTTTTCCTTTATTATATGAGCTAGGACTAATTCCGTTCCTGACAAAAACGGTCAACATAGACAGGTGGTCAACTTACAAGGGTGTTCAACTTTACAGGTTTTAATGTACTTCCAAATACGAAAAACAACGCAGCGAAATGCCACGCAATAAACATAGCTAATATACTCTCAGTTCGAATTCTCAATCGAAACTAACTTTTTATCACACGGGACGCTTTTATAAACATCAAAAGAAATCTCTCAAACATTCCACAAGATTCCAAACGCTTCTGAAAAAAAGTAGACCGTTATCAAATTTTATCAATAAACAAAAAAGAAATAGGGGGTTCGTATACTTCAGCCGAATGTAAAGGGGCTGTATATTCATTACGGGAAACTATTTAGAGGTTACGTTACTACAATAATTACTATTTACAGAATTTGTAACAATATATATGTATATATATATATATATATATATATATATATATATATATATATATATATATATATATATATATATATATATATATATATATATATATATATATATATATATATATATATATATATATTACTTTTAGAAAAAAAAAGTTTTTTATGGGGGAGAGAGGGTTTACTTTTTATTTAAATTTGTACTACGCCTGATGCAAAATGCAAAACATGCTAAGGTTTTTCATCCTGAAAACAGGGGTTTCTGTGGAAATTGTACTTTAAAAACAAATGTAAGAACAAATTCAATTGAAAAAAAAGAAAACAAAAGCGTAAAGTCACCACGAGCATACACCCGAATGTTCGAAAAAGTGTTGTACCAAATTTTATGACCGTAACTATGGCAAAAGGATTATGAGTGACAATCCAAAATGTCGAGCATAAAATAAAATCGGAACGATTGATCAGACATGCCCTAAAATAGATATAACAAAACAAAAGAAAAAAAAGAAAAGAAAAAGCGGAAATAATATGAAATATAAAACTAGGTAAAACCCTTACACCATATTGCCCCTAAAACCTTATAAAAAAAATTTAAAAAAAGCCTTGCTTACAAGCCTAATTAGCCAACGAAGGTTATTTTTTTAAAAAAATATCGTTTAGTTTATAGTAAAATTTTGAGCGGACAAAAAAATTTCTTACCCTTAAATAGGAAATTAATGTGAAAAGTACACATAAAACTGGCATTAAAAAAAGAACAATAATACGTTCAAAAAAAAAGAACGTATTTTTGATCCTAATCAAGTAGTGCTCAAATGGTAAAATTTATTAAATTAACCACAACAATAAAAAGTTGAAAACCTTTTGTTTTTCTCGTAAAAAACGATATACTTGGCAGTTCAGTTTTTTCTCAGTTGAGTTTAAGAATTGGTTCCGTTCATCTCGAAATAATTTCATTTTATCCTTCTTAGACTAACAATATTTTGAAAAAATATGAGTAGGTAAAATATCTATATGTAAAGAAATATATTTAGGCATGCGCTTCTGCAAACTAGGAATTTCACATGAAATTACTTATTCAATCGCTGTATTTTTCATGTTATGTAAACTGACACTTGTGCATATATTCCTAATCATCCTGACAGCCCCTAGTTTCCGTTTCAATGATGTTGGGAGACGAAATGGTACCTGAGTACCTGGGGCACCTGAGGTAAATGCGCTTACCAGAAGAAAAAAAAAACGCGAGTTAAAACCCTACTTTTTTTAAAAAAATGTTTGAAATGTATAAAAATTACGGGACCGTAAAGTGATAAATTTATGTTAACAATATACTACAGATATGCTTCATATAGAATTTTGAAAAAATTTAAAATTTCGTTATGAGTTTTACAGTTTAAAAGCTTGCATGTTGCCACGTAAAATTGGAGGAGGAGACGCTATTTCCAAAAATTGGGACTAAAAGGGGGAAAACAGTGGTCGTGTTAGGATTTAGTGGCTCATTTTACAATCGAATTATGCAAAAATTTTATCAGAAGTATTTCGAAAGCTTTTATTTATTTATTTATTTGATTATTTGCCGTGGAGTGCAATTGAAAAGACGTTGAATTCACGTAAGTTTGAAGCTTAATAGTAACCCTTAAAAATCATTTTATAATCCTGAACTTTTCACGGAAGTGTTACTTTTAGGACGTAAACTAAACTGAAAGGGTGTCCCATAAACAAAATTTGAAATTTCATTTTTGGGGTCACCCTAATATAAACATATATTGTGGTAGAACGTTAAAACATATATATTTACATATTATAACGTTACAAAGTTGTCATTTACATAAACATAGTTACTAGACATAATGTCTCTTCAAGCAATAAATTATACTTAATAAAAAGACGTGAAAAACGTAGCCGTTTAAGTATAAGCTTAAAATAAACAGTTGAAAGAAAGTGAAGCATAAAAGTTTTATTTCATGTTCTGTTTTCGTTGTCATGATCAGAATTTCTTTCTTAAAGGGATCATAAACAAACCATCAAATCCATTTGTTCCGTTCATAAATTTTATTTTTACACACCATTCAATTCATAAACACATTCCTCCGCAGTTTTTATTCAGAGAAAACGACTTTCCCTTTCTTTCAACAGATCGTTAAAAGCATGTCTTCCAGTTTCAGGTGTGGTCTTCGGGGTGCGCTCTTCAATAAAATATTCAGTTTGATGTGCTTAAAATCATAATCCCGTAGCTGTTTTTCTCTCATAAAGCTCTTCAATAAAATTCTAAGGCTGGAGGTTTGAGCTCCATGAACATGACGTCAGAAGTTTATTGTCTTTGAACTCAATCGAAATTTGCTTTTTAGCATGACTGTGAGATTTAGATCCGTCTTTCATTCAGAGAGTTTTTTTTTTTTTTTGATAAAAGAAAAATGCATGCACTTGCAACTTATCAAAGACTAAAATAAACGATGCGAAAATAAAAGGCTGTGCTAAATGTGGCAAGAATAATAAGAAAAAAAAGTAGCAAAATAGAGTTTCAATAACTTTTGTTACTTGTCTTATTTAAATGAAATATGTCAGTTTCATATGATTGTATTAACGCAGTACATATACATCCTAAATAGTAAAATATTTTTAACAGTTCAAGGTTTAAAAAAACAAAGTTATCTTTACAACAGCTGCATTCTTGTTTTCTTACATTCAGTAATTTTTTGATAAAAAAAACCCCCTCGCATGTCTCAATGTTTTTTTTTTCTTTTCATTTCAATGTTTTGGCAATGAAAATGCTAAAGGTTATTTTATGTAAACAAATACCTAACTTATAGGAATAAAACCTTTCTAAACTAAATATTTCCCATAAACGCAATGCTAAATATAACCGCTTGATCATTTTTTCTTAGATTTTACCAATATGACAGGCCAGATTTAAAAAATATTTTTTCTTCGAAAAACAAATACAAATTATGTTAAATTACAGCAACCTTCAAGTTATGGCCCATACATCAGCAACCTAATCTGAAACAATGAATTGAAACTACTCTATTTTTAAGTGAAGAGCATCAATAATAATTATTTTCATGTAAATAAGACGCAATGTACTTTACAGTTGAAAAAAAAATGCTCCTCAAAAAATGTCGCAAAATTTATCACATATTTCAAGCATGGAGTATCACGGGAAGTAGAGCTAAGTCTTGTAAATTAAAATAACACAGTTTTCTATAATTCTCATTAGTACTTATAATGCATACTAGTTTATTATTATAATACTATTTTGATGCTATCTTTCGCTTTTTTTCAAAATTCTGTACAATTAATGTTAATGTATTATTTGCATAACTACTGATTTATTATTTTCTTGTATTATATTCAATTTTTAGTTACTAGGGTTATTTAAATTAATAAGGTAAAGACAAGTTTCCCTTACATTCAAACACCGCCCTTACTAACGTGATGCGTTAAGTAGGAGACCGCAGTAATGTATATAAATAAAACAAAGGATACAGTCATGTATTCGTCTGTGTATGTTCCCTATACAAATCCATTTTTTATGTTGGATTTCGAACAAATTTGGCAGGAAGGTACTTGGGCACCAGAGAAGGAATGAAGAAGGGGGGGGGGGGGTTCGAAAGCCAAAAAAAAAAGAACCGAATCTTTCGAATTTTTATTTTAGGATCCGAAAAGGGCATTTTTCTAATATATAAGAGCGAAAAAAATGCTCGCAAAATTGACATCAAAGTACGCATAGAAACCCCTGATTTTTTAGCATCGGATAAAATTTTTTCGAGTGTCCCAAGGTAATTAGAGCGAGAAATATAACTCTTTTTAACTAATGTCATGCTAAAATGTAGGTAAGCTTTCAACTAGAAATTCATTGTTGAACAATGCTTTAATTGAAATTTCTAAAGTGAAGAAAATCATTGAGAAGAAAGACCTGTGTGTTGAAATTTTTTTCTCGACTATGAAAAAATAAAATTTTGGCTTTTGTTTTAAGGCTTTTCCTGTAGTCTGGCGATTAAAAAAGTTTCATTTCTGGTAATTTTTCCATAATTTGTCAGGAAATTTTTCGGATTTTTTTTTTGTTCAATTCTGATTATTGAACACGCGTCACTTGACATAACTGCTATTTTCGAGGTAGACCTCGCAAATCCGGGCGACGCAACTACTATAAACACATAAATTAGGTTACAAGAAGCTTACTAGTCATAATATTGCATTTATTGTAATGTGTTAAAAACTACAAGGTGAATTGCATAAAAGGTGTTTTTTAATAAAGTGTCCACATTTATTTCAGATCTTTTTTTTTTTTTTTAATCAACACTTTTTCTTATACTTGGCCTGATTGTCACGGAGAAATCTGAGGCCTGGTTTTGCTTATATCTCTGCAACTAGACTACTTAGAGAATTCTAGATTTCATTAAATAATTTGCTTCATCTTAAGGCACAACTTAGCGCTGAAAAATTAAAATTCTAGACTCAAATTATTATTTCAGTTAGGATGAAAAACAGCAAATTTCATGTAATTTTTCTATTAAATGTTGAAATATAAAACCCATTTTTACAAATTTTGTTGCCTTGCAACATTAACGTTAAAAGCAATCATAATGAAAATTTTGAATCAAGGCTTCTCTGAAGCAGGCATGAAATTAGCAAGCATAAATCCTAGAGAGGAACAAGGATTAAATTTTAGTGCCAACTGCTTAAAGTTTTAGACACGTATATAGGTCTTTTCCCTCTTAGTACCGAGCTTTTATATGATAAAAGAAAAGAGGAAGTTTCGTGAGGGTAAAATTACTCTATTTCTGAAATACATTTACACTAAAAAGAATAAAATAACAGAATTTTTTAAAAAAATACTAAGCACTTTTCATAATGCTTTCAAAAGAACAAAATAACTTTTCTGGGTCAGAAAGAACACTTTAAGAATTCCTGTAGTTTTCGAAAATTTCGAGAAAATGACACCACAAACGAAGAAAAGTGCGGTTCTAGTCATTTCAAACCACATTTTCACAAAAAGAAAAATATGCATGTTTCAACACATTTTATTCACATTTATTATCACATTTATTTATACATTCCCACAAGTTATGACTGAAAGCTAGATAATAATAAATTTTCTTCATGACTTGAGCCGCACTTTTCTGTTTGTGGTGTCACTTTCTTGGACTTTTCGAAAACTATAGGAATTCTTAAATTGTTCTTTCAGACCCAGAAAAGTTATTTTGTCCTTTTGAGTGCATTATGAAAAATGCTTAGTATCTTTTTTAATTTTTTTTTTTTTAAGTTTGCTAAATGGAGAATATTTTTTAAATCATGTACATAAATACCGTATAAAGATTTTTCTTAAGCATTTTTAAAACTGAATGATGTTTTTTTTTTTTTTGTAACCTCTGAAGTAATTATCCAGATCATTAGTATAATCTTTGCCACAAAGGGGTGGTCGTGCTTTCCCAATATTAATCTTCATAAATAATATCCCTTACAAAAAGGAAAGAAAATACTTATAAATTTTTACCTTGCAGTTATCATTATGATCTACTTTTCGTTAAAATATGCATAAAATTTTTACTCTACCTAAATCTCAATTCTGTAAAAAAGGTGCATTTTTAATTTCTTTAAAATAAACTTCAAAACAAGACATAATTTTAGAAAATATTTTGAAAATATGAGCTACATACTTTAATGAAAAGTAGATAGTTTTTATATTCTTTTTTTTTTTTTGGTAAGTGTAATATCTTGTTCCTGTGACTAGCAAAGGGAATGAAGTTTGCTAGAAACTATTAACTGAAATTTTTGCTACAAATATGTTAACAGTGGGGAAAAATACAATTGCTTATGCATTTAAACCTTTTGTTCGTAGATCAAAGTATTACAAGTGTTTTTATAAACTTTTAAAGTGCTGAATCCGAATTTTCAATTTATTTACTTGTAACACGTCAAGATTTTTTGCAAATGCATTTTAATTATATTGTATAAGTACAAGAATTGCACAGCAAACGTATTCATAATTCTATTAAAAAAACTGTAATATTGAATGCTCATAAATTGCTGAATTTGGTAGTATCTAATTACTTTTTGAACATGCATATGTTACGCAGCAAAGAAAATAGAGAGTGTAGGGGAGGGGGGTTGAAATGAATTTGATGCAAAGGAGGAAAATCAATTTTCAATTTGTTTTGTCACAAAGTTAATGTACATCTGTTTCTATAATTACTTCTTAACAAAACAACATTTCAAGATTATTCAGCGACATTTATTTATTATTATTAATATTATTATTATTATTATTATTATTATTTAAAAAAAAATGAGCCATTGAGATGGAGTCTCTTATCAGATAAGAAAGAAAGAAACATCATAGCGGTGCCCTTTATAACTTATAACAGATAATGAAATTATTATTATAAAATAATAATAATAATTTCATTAATAATGTACATGTACAACGTCGATGATTATTATTTTTTACATTTTAACGTAGTTTTAAAACTGAATTTTTTTTTAAATAAAAAACAGGTATTTTGTTTTCAAAGTGCTGTAAAAAATTGAAAAAAATAAACACACTTGTTATCATTACCAGCAGGAGCTTATTGACTAATAAAATAATTTTAGATCTTTGATTTCAGATGATCCAATGATGAGTCAAGATGGGCACAGAAATGAAACTTTTTAAATATATATTTTCTTTTGAGGCGTTCTCGGAGCGTCGCTGTCAACGACTCATTCTTGGAAAAAATATAAAAAGTGAACAGAGTATTTATTTAATGATATGCTTTATTGCATAGTAACTGTAGAAATACATTCATATAACCCATCTAATAAAAAACTATCGAAAAAAAAATTTTCTTTTTTTTTCAATTCATTTTATTCATATCTAAAAAAACTCCACTTGATACTAACTTTCACTTAAAATTTGATTTTGCAACAAACTTTCGAAGCTTAAAAGAATTAATTTCAATGCAGAGTAGTGATATTGTACTTAATGGAATTAATAACAATAAAGTTGCGATTTTCAATCCAAATTTCCTTTCACTCAAGCATATCTTTGAAAAGAATAACGTTTTTAAAACGGAAATGATTTTATAATGATATAATATGTGGAAATGAACATTGAAATATTAATAGTAAATTAAGAAGTTTTTATTTCTGGCAGCATAAATAAAATGTTTTATTAGGTATATTTTGTGAAATTACGTTATAAACTTTTCGTACTGTTGTTACTACTGGTTCATACGCTAAGTCATTAGTCTTCGTGTTCGTTTGAATTTAGCTTTGGAATGTTGATTTTGTCTTTTGCGATAGTTAGTAGTTTAAAGCACTTTATTTTTCTTTTTTGAAATAAAGAATTTATATTGCTCCTAAGTCTGCATTTTGCTTTTTATTTTAAAATTCAATCGGATTTTTACAGATTAATAAATAAAATTGACCGATTCATTCAGTTGTTTAAATGTTGCTTCAAAACACATTGTGATGCTAATAAAAGGAGAGTACATATTTTTTTAACATTTAATCTCGCACATATTCGAAATTAAGATTCCTACGGGTCTCATAAAAATATAAAAGAGTTTAAATAGTTTTATTAAGAAAAATAATCGCTTATTAACCTTAAGAAAAAGTAATGCCAACCTTATGCTTACATTCCAAACAGGTTGTTTAAAAAAAATCTTGCTCCTTCGTGCATTTTAAGTGCTTGTACTGAAATTGCCATCAAGGACAAATAAATACCTTTCCTCATTCTGCGCTTAAATGAACTCATAAAATTCTAAAAGACACCTCCGAAAACACCTCTATTTCACAAAGATAAGCCTAATGGATGATTTCTTTACCGAACGGGACATGCAAGCAATAAATTACACCATTCATCAAGGTACATCCAGTGTCGGTTACAGATATTACGACCCATCTGCGGAAGAAGGTTAGGAATAATAATTTCGCCATGTTTTATGCCACTACCGTTATACTTCATAGCTGACGACCTCGTCTCTTTAATTAAGTTATCGAAATATTTTTCGGAGTTGGGAAAAAAAGGAGAGAGCTTCTGTGTGCTCTTTAGCAGTTAAGATAACGCGAGGGAAAGATGAGTTGCTTGGAGGGAGGATAGTCTGAGTTAGAGAGGCATAAAAATTGTGATTATTTACGTGAAGAGTCGTAATTGATCGTAAGTGGTGCCCTTTCTGTCTATCCAGTTTCAACGCTATTTGTTTTACGCAAAATCGATCGAGGCTCTGATTCATTAAAGTATAACGTATTTTTGACTTCATGCTAAGGTTATTTTTAGTTTCAGAAAAGTGTGTAGATTAACGGTTTTGGCCTGTAATAGTTTGAATGAATATGGAAGAAAATTTAAATGTGTTTTGGTGATATTTTTTCCAACTATTTATTTGCATTATGTACAAAAATATATGCTATTAGTTCCACAATAATTTCTTTTTTTTTTATATTTTAGCGTTTTCAGAACATATGATGTATGAAGCGTATACTTTTTCCGACATATACATATGTCGGCATATACTAAAGTAGAAATTAAATGCGCATCTGATTTTTTTTTCATTATTTTGCATTTTTGTAATCGATTGTATTTTTACTTCATTCTGCTGTGGGTAGGTAATATATATAGGTAATATAATAGTAGGTAATATATATAGTAATATATATAAATATATAAATACAGTATGATATTATAGTAATATATAAATAGTAATATATAGTAGGTAATATAATAGGTCGATGCGTTCATTTTAAGAAAATATATTAGATTTACATGTCCTATAAAGTTACTCAAGCAATAGTGATAACATTCCTCCAACTGACAAGTTTTTTTTCGTCTTCTTTGCGGTGACTTTTAATGAAAATGTAACACTTCCATTGATATTGAAGATGCGATATTGAAAAAAAAAAGAACGAAAATTATTTCGTAACCAAAATGTTACATTCGATAACAAAGTATCGTTAAAAGACAATGATGTATTTTACCGATGTCTTACGTCAACAGCACTGAACGAAAAAAAACTGTGAAATTTAAAATATTGATTTTTGAAAGTATTTGTACGAAGTATATCCCAACTAACTTACTAAGCCATGTTTATGCGTTTAAAATAAAATGTTTAGCTGAAAAATATAGCTGAACTAATTTGATAAACTTATTTGGTCACATACTTTAGGATGAACACCTTATGGGCATTCCTTAGAAAAATTAGATTCTAAAGTATAATTTAAAGTATAGAAAACTAACTAAATTAGCTTTTTTTCAATTAAATTTAAATACCGGTTAAAATATTCAGGTTATGGGAGTAACTCGCTAACCATTCTCTTAGCTTTAATGTAAATAGCGAAAGACGGCAAAAAATATTTTTTTCAAAAAAAAAAAAAAAAAAAAAAAGAAAGAAAGAAAAAGCAACAATAGAAAAACGAAAAATTTTATTTTTATGATGTTAGTTATAATTTTGTTTGCATATCTGTGTTATTTAATTGAAGGGTGTGCTCCCCTATCACTTTTTGCTATAAAATACCTGTTTTACAGTTCAACCAGTGCGTTTCTTAGTATTACGATAAATTATACAGTAAAACTAAAAAAAAATAATTTTGTTGTACTACTTGTACATTTATAATGAGTATTTTTACTTTCTTCTATATCTAATATATAGAAAAAAATGTTGAATTCGTGCAAATTTTCGAATTTCGAATTTTGACGGATTCGAACGTTTTTAGGTGTGTTGAGTCCATTTCGACTATTTTTGGAAAATGTCTGTCTGTCTGTGTGTAGGGGAAACCCGGGTAACGTGAATACCTTAAGCTTTTCTTGATTATTGTCGTTTTGTTATAACTATAGAAATTGAAACAAATGTTTATAATCAGTCTTCATTTAATGCACTTGCGTAATGCAATAACAGCTGTCCTTAATATTAATTACACTGTTAGATATAAGGCCAGTTTTCAACAATGGCATGAATATCCACTTTGCCCAACACCCCTGATAAAGTGGATTCGTTACTAGGACAAAGAGAACAACAACATTATTTGTCATGAAACTAAACATTAAAAATAAGATAACCATCGAAAATTAAAGGAACATATCCAAAAAACATTTTTTTGCTACAGTGCTTATTATTGTAGTTATTGCAAACAAAGAAATTAAACTTAAAAATAAAATAAACATAGAAAATAAAAGGAGCACATTAAAAAAAAAAACATTTTTGCTGCAGTGCTAATTGTTGTTGCATTACAAACAAAGAAACTGAACTTAAGAATAAAATAAGCATCGGAAATTAAAGGCTCATATAAAAAAGCATTTTTTTACAATACTAATTATTGCAGTAATTATTGTAACAAGCAAAGATTTTTTTTTAAAAAGTCAACATCCAAAATTTAGGAGCATTTAAAAAAAAAAAAAAAACATTTTTCTGCTACAATACTAATCATTACAGTTATCACAAACAAAATCATTACCATTTTCGAATGCTGAACACTCTTTATGACACCATCCAGTACAAATATGACATTTATCCTGTTTTCTATTCGCTGATCAGCTTCTTCAATGGACATTTCATCACAAAAAAATGCACCTTACATCATCAAATTTCTTTACTTCCTTCTTCTTATCATTCTCTTATGCAGTCCTATGTTTTGTAGTAGAGATTTTTGATTAGTCTTTATGGTACTTGGTCTTTTTAATAGTCTCCTGAGAAGGTTTATTTGAAACATCATCTAGTTACTTCATGAAAGTCTTTTTTGATTTTTCAAATTTTTCTCTTTGATTGTCTTTTACTGGAGTACTATTTGTGACATGTTCTTTTTTATGAGTAGGATTTGATGTACGATTATGTAGCTTTCAACTATCCTTAGATGACGAGTTTAGACGCTCTGGTTTTCTAGTAATTTTTAGTAATCTCAAAAATGGAGTGTAGATCTCTCTAGTTTTTATTTACGTGTTGTTATTGGTTTTACAGAACGAGGAATAGGTAGTAAAACGGAAGGACTGTAGTAGTTCGTAGAACTTTCAGGTTTGAGTGAAGCGGCGGGAACATCATTGCCTTGAACGTAGTCTGCTGTTTCAGATCCCATGGGAGTATAAGGGCGGTCTTCAATAATTGTAGTATTGTCTTGAGATCTTAATATTGAAGGACTTTCAGGTTCGAATGAAGTGATTTGTCATGACCGGGCAAACTGAATATGGTATTCACTTTGCCCAATCCACTTTGCCCTTCAGGTACATTTTTGAGATTACTAAAAATTACTAGAAAACCAGAGCATCTAAACTCGTCATCTACGGATAGCTGAAAGCTACATAATCGTACATCAAATCCTACTCATAACAAAGAACATGACACAAATAGTATTAAAGTTATAAAGGAAACACTAACCTCTGTAAACTAATATTTGTTTTCTCCA
The DNA here is from genome assembly GCF_026930045.1 of Uloborus diversus. Classification (NCBI taxonomy): domain Eukaryota; kingdom Metazoa; phylum Arthropoda; class Arachnida; order Araneae; family Uloboridae; genus Uloborus; species Uloborus diversus. The sequence goes on along the minus strand of NC_072731.1, from coordinate 91,762,210 downwards.
AAGCATACTTTGTTCGCTCACTGGCGTTGTATTAGGTGAACTTGTCCCGACGTGTTTGCCGCACACGGAGCGGCAACAGGCGACCGTGGCTATGACAACGCGGCTGCCGACCAACTAACTACTTTGGGAGTTAAAGGCAAAATTCACTTTGCCCGGGGTATCCACTTTAGCCGGGTTTTCCCTATGTGTGTTTGTGTATGTGTGTGTTTTTTTTTACCGCTCAACAGCAAAAACTACCCCATGAAATCGAACGAAATTTGGTACGCATATGTGCCCCTATGTGAACTTGTGCCCATCGGTTTTTGGCGTGAATTCCTCTAAGGGGGGTGGAGCAATGGGACGTTCTTTGAGTTACGTGTGCTGGATATTCCTCATGAAGTAACTGGCGGAATCAAACAAAATTTAGTCCATATGTTGCCATTAACAGGAACAGGTGCTGATTCAATTTTGGTGTCAATAACTCAAACGGGGGTTGAGCTATAGAACGTTTTTTGTCGTCAATTGTGACTGCTGTATCTCAAGAAATAATGAACGGAATGAAAGAAAAATTTATCGCCCTTAGTGGGTATAAGAGCTGATTTTATTATGGTGTCAACAGTTAAAAAGGGGGTAGCGCAATCGCCCGTTCTTTTTTTCCATTGTGAGTGCCCTATCTCAAGAAGTAATGCTACGTTCTGGTTGAAATTTGGAATATATGTGAATCCATATTTAAACAGGCTTTGGTTCAATTTTGACACCAATCGCTCCAAGAGGCGTTGATTTTTTTTTTTTTTTTTTTTTTTTTGCGAATAAAAATATCTTTATTATTGCAACAATAAAAAAGATAAATCGTAATAGATTGTCGTCAGAGCGTATTTCTCGTGATTTTAATTGTATGGAAATGATCGGAAATATTATCTCAATGATTTAAAATTTTTAACTGTTGCCATTTTATGTTTGTTAACAAAGAAAATATTTGTAATAAATTTAAGCAAGGCTTTTAAAATAACTTTCAATTTTCGTTCTTTGCTTTGCTTTTTCAATTATTCAGACATTGGGATGGTCGTCAAGTTTTTGCATGTGTAATTTTATTTGGTTTAAAAAAACCATTTTGTGTGAATAAGAAAATTTTTGAAATCTGAACACCTCTTTTAACTTCCTTGGGAAATTTTGTTTTTTAGATTTATGAACAGATTGACTGCACAGGAAGCTTCCTACATGTCTCAAGAACTCTTTTTCATTAGCAGCTGAATCTGTTTTGGATATTTTTTTAGAACAATTTGAGTAAGATGGGGTAAAGTGTTCATAATCTTAAGCTTATCGAATATTGTCTTCTAAAGTCACTGAATCTTTAAGGATAAGGCGGACATAAATTAAATATTAATTTCACTCAATATTTATTGTTTTTATCGTAAAAGGGGTTAAATATACGAGTATATGCGTATGCATACGCATATACTCGGTGTATACGCTGTACGCATGTACCGTCGCTACACACGTATTTTTTATCTATACAATATACATTCGAATATACACGTATATACTCGCTTGTACGCGTATATATACGAACAGTTATATACTGCAGTGAACACGTATATATGTGAACGTACTCAAGTTGACACTTACATACAAGTATATGAAAAAGATGTATACAGGATTGGGTAAATTTTGTAAAGGTGTTAGAGGAGTGGATAAGAAGTACGAATCACAAGGAAAATATGATCACAAACACAATTCTGACATGCTACATCTACACAAAGTCAAAAACTGATGGATGCATAATTGGTCTCAAATGTATTACACAAATACAATTTTACACATCGTTTCAGATCTTAAGAAAGTTTTAAAGGGATTGATGAAATTTGCGGCTTGCAGCTGTAACCTGCGCATTTGGCGACCTGCGCATGTCATACATGCGTTGCAATCACAAAGCACTCTCTGTTGCAATAACGAGACTTTTGAAAAACTTTCATCAGTCTCTACGCCTTTGTTGCGATGCATGTATTACAGCTACTACAAGTCGTAACTTTTAATAACTGCTATAAATATTTATTAGCCTAAAAGGTTGGGTAAAATCATCTTTGTGCAACAAATTCCTGACCTGCTTAGCCTCCCTCAGTTTCTGGCTTTGTGTGCATGTAGCGTGTTAGCGATCATATGTTTTTTATGATTCTTTTCTTCTTATCCTCCCCTCTTACACCCCCTAGATTTTTGCCCAAGAGCTTGGATTCACTACTCAAGCATACATGCACATAAGCGTATACATACATGTACTTTTTTGTACATTTAGAACTTGCGTATGCATACATGTACACTTGTATACGCGTAAATATACGTATATACGTCTATACAGATACACAATCATGTTTACACATATACATACGTATATAGTCATGATTTATATATGCGTGAGTAGACACGTTTAAACAAGCACAGGATGTATCCGCGAATCAACATCAATTCGTGTATATCCGTATGTGTATGTATATACACTTATATATGCGTATATACGTCTACTGTACACGTATATACTCCGGTATGCACGTATATAATCAAGATACAAGTGCATACACACTAATGATGATCGTTTGTACGCATATATACACGTATATGCACATGACATATATATGTACGTGACACGTATATACTCATGTAGACACGGATACACTTCTGTAGGTAACCACGTATACATGCTTATATACTGGTGTATACACGTTATATTCTTGAGTAGGCACGTGCATGCATGTATCTACTCTTATATGAACGTGTTTACTCATGTTTACACGACACGTATATATTCGTGTATACACGTATATACTCGTGTATATACGTATATACTCGTGTATACATGTATATATTCGTGCATATACTTGTAACTACAAAAACATCCGAAGTATACAAATAGTAGGGTTATTTATAACGGTTTTGCGTCTATTTTTAACTATGACCACTTTACCCAACCCCATGGGATCAAGTGGGCCTAAATACATAGAGAATAGAAGATTTTTTAAAACTACTTAAATCAATATTATTTTACCTAAAATTTTATGTATCGAGTTCTTTAATAATGCAATATAAAATAACATCAAAATAAGTTGAAGTTTTTAAAGAATTTATTGCATTTTTTATCCACCTAATTTAAAAACCTACGATTTTATGACCACTTTACCCCACCAGACCCTATATCTGCGTGTGTGGCAAGATAACAGCATTTTTTTAAATAATGTTACTTTTGAAAAAATGGTGCCTCTTTGACACGTGTAGAAAATGTCTAAAAAGGAAAAAAATCTACAGGACATGTCCTAACTCACCAGGTTGGCGAATCTTTTGTTTTACAATGGGAAAAGAAAACAAACTGAGAAATTGCGTGACACAAGCATTGCGGATCTCCTTAAGCCTAAACAACAACTTTTCTGTCCAAACTCCTTGAGAAATAGCGCAAAATAAAATATACGCTAGTCCAAAAGGGGGAAAAATCGCCAAGGGGAAAATAATCGATTTTTGTCGCCTTTTGCGATTACAGGCATCCAAGCGAAGCACGAAGGACCTTACAATCTAAAAATAATGTCTGCCCTTATACTTTTTTGCCATCCTCTTTTAGGAGCTTTTATTTTTTTCTTATTTTCTTTCAAAGAATATTGATTACCGATAACTTCAACAAAAAGTATTGATCTAACATCTACTGGAACTTTTACTGTTAAACTTAAATTGCAGTGTGTGTATATATTGAAATCCTGCTTTTTAGTTTTCTCTATAAGAGTAGATATTTTTAACGGAGAAAAATTATAAAGAAAAGTTTTCTTTCTTTCTTTCTTTTTTTTTGATACGATAATAAGAAAATCTTAGTTCATACTAATGCAAGATTTTAAAAGAATTTTTTTGCACAACTGGGAATTCACAATGTTTCTCCCAAGTTTAGTTGTCAGAGGTTACAAATAGTTATTTTATCAAAATAAATTGAGAGTGTTTATTTCAAAACGTTTTAGCTCGTTACTTTTTGTTTTTATAGCTTTTCGTTGCTAATTTGAATCGTAAAGACGGAAAGAAATTATGAAGGTTATAAAAAAATACCAAATTATTATTATTATTTTAACCCATTACCCGCTGGTGTTGCGTTGACGCAACGGTTATAATAAATATCCATAGAAACTAAACTAGAAATCTAATGTTTTTATCGACTGCTAATTTGAATTTAAGAATATTAGTAAAAATATGTTAAATAAAAAAAAAGCTTTAAATTTCTTTTTTTATGTATGATAAAAATTGTTTCTCTCAAATGTTTTTTTTTTTTTTTTGACTAAATTTGTGATCCAGTTTTCTGTCAGAAAAAATAATAATAGAAAAAAGTTTTGGTTTAGATATGAAATACTTTTAGTCAAGGTCACTTTTTATCATATTATTCCTCAAAGAAACTGCTTCTGCTGGGGAGGAGGGGGGAAGTAAAAACTGGCGTTGCGTTGACGCAACATCAGCGAAAAAGGGGTATACTGACTGTCTGTCTTAATTGCTTTAGGGTAGAACTATATTTCATTTTTACTATGCGCGTTTTGACTGTGGAACCGTTTTTTTTTTCGTCTCTGCCTTTCGAAATGCCCAGAACAAGACATCTAACTTTGAAAGAAGCATTGGAACATATTTTCGAACAAAACTCAGACGATGATAATAATGAAAATGAAGAAACAGATATTGTTGTTGTACCACCAGAAATAACAGAAGCTAGTGATGAAGAAGAAGGCAATAAGAACATTTTAAATAATGATAATGAAGTTTTACCGGGCGATACTGCAGGCGAAGTTGAAGTCCACGTAAAAAAGAAGTTCAATTGTTCTAAATCCCGTAGTAAAAAACACTAAAAAACGAAAAACAGAAGATTGGCGATGGACAAAACAGGAACCAATTGATAGGTATCAACCAAAAAATTAAGAACAGGTCCCCATTTAAGCTGTAAGACACACTCTAGAAGGTAAAGCTAGTGTTGATATTTTTAAACTTTTTTTTTTGATTCCGATGTAATATCGCATCTTGTAGAGCAAACAAGTTTGTATGGTCATTAAAAACGATGGAATGACAACGCTGTTGTAACTATGGGTTCAACCTATGGTAAAATTGAGCCTGTCAAAAACGTTTTTCGCTATTCCAGAAAACAGAAGAAGAAGATTTCTGTTCCTCAACCTTGTATAATTGAGCAATACAACATGAAAATAGGGGGTGTTGATTTGTGTGACAATTTAGTTTCAAATTACAGAATTAGACTCCGAGGGCAAAAATGGTGGTGGCCAATATTCTCCAATTATATTGATATAGCATTAAACAATGCTTGGAAACTTTCAAGACTATCGAAAGAAGAAAATAGAAAGTCACTATTAGATTTTCGGCGAGAGGTCGCACTTCATCTTTTACAGACCCCTTATGATAGTGACATGAAAAAGAAAAGTCCAGCTACAGGACGGCCAAGCAAATTCAGCTTACTAATGCCTGTATCTGGGGGACATTTTATCGTAAGGTCGACAGACAATTAAAGACTACGCTGCAAGAATTGCCACAGCCAAACTATTTATCGCTGCAAGGTGTGTAAGGTTGCACTTCATCACGATTGCAGCGAAACTTTTCATGTGTAACTATAAAAAATCGATCTTTCCCCAGAGCTTAAATTTTCTTAAATGCATTTATGTACTTCTTTTATATAAATTTCAGTTTCTTCTAAAGTGCTCGGCATGGTTAAGAACCATAACTAAGATTATAAACATTTCCTGTGTATAAAAAGCATTGAAACTGCTGAAGAATTTCTGATAAAACTACTTAGCATTAATACTCCTTTTCCGCTGACGTTGCGTCCACGCAACACACTATATTTGTAAAAGTAAGTGCAGTTTTGTTCTTTTTTAAGCATATTACTATTATATAGGTTCAGAATGATAACTTTTATGATTTTTAACCAAAACAAATAACGATTTCGAGTTTCGGCGGCTAATGGGTTAAATACCGAATTTTTACAGTAACAGAAACGCCTGTGAAAATAGCAATGACCTTTTTATTGATAAATAAATTTTGTCTCTTTCATGGTACTGGAAAAATTATACACTAAAATTTAAAAACTCTCGTATTGTAACTGTCGTGACATTCATGTTCTGCTTACAAGTCTGGCAAAAAGAAAAAAAAAATCACTGTTTGAAAGTTGTGTGCTGTCATTAATATCCTTATTACTAAGAATATATAACTTATATTACATATATTTGTGGGTTTAGCTGGTTGATAAGAACTCGTTTACAAAAGAAAAGAAAAATCGATAAGTACTGATCAATTAACAATACTATGTAGACAAAAATATAGGTATGCGGAAAAAAAAGTAAAAAGTTGTTGCAAGTGGGACACAATTTAAATTTCTCAAGTTTTTTTTCTTTTCATTACTTACTTTAAATTTACGTAGCTACTTATTACGAAAAAATAAGTGTTAAATGTTTGTATTTAATTAAAAAAGTTACCTGTTATATTCTAAAAATTAAAAGAAAACTAAAACTATAGATATGTATAAATATTGAGCTTTTGTTTCATTTTCATTAGAAGACAGCTACATAACGTTAATTTAACTTGACGTTAATTAATACCTGCTAATAAAAGAATATCTTTTCTTTATTTCATGGATAAAAAATGAAATCTGCTCAGTTAACTTTTCCGTTTTGGGTTTTCAGTTATCAGTATTGTCTTTCTAACAAATAGTATTCTAAACGCGAGAAATGTATAATGTTATGCGATTGGATGTTGGCCAAACTTTGACATTGCACCTATATTTCATTTCTTACATAATTCAATTTGTCTAAAAGAAAATTTCTGCTTTAGTTCATTTTATATTAAACTTTAAGACCCTTATAGTTATTTTTGTTCATATAGGGGAAACCCGGCTAAAGTGGATACCCCGGGCAAAGCGAATTTTGCCTATAACTCCCAAGTAGCTGGTCGGCAGCCGCATTGTCAAAGCCACGGTCGCCTGTTGCCGCTCCGTGTGCGGCAAACACGTCGGGACAAGTTCACCTAATACAACGCCAGTGAGCGAACAAAGTATGTTTTGGAGAAAAAAAAAATATTAGTTTACAGAGGTTAGTGTTTCCTTTATAACTTTAATACTAGTTGTGACATGTTCTTTGTTATGAGTAGGATTTGATGTACGATTATGTAGCTTTCAACTATCCGTAGATGACGAAGTTTAGATGCTCTGGTTTTCTAGTAATTTTTAGTAATCTCAAAAATGTACCTGAAGGGCAAAGTGAATACCATATTCACTTTGCCCGGTCATGACAAGTCACTTCATTCGAACCTGAAAGTCCTTCAATATTAAGATCTCAAGACAATACTACAATTATTGAAGACCGCCCTTATACTCCCATGGGATCTGAAACAGCAGAATAAGTCCAAGGCAATGATGTTCCCGCCGCTTCACTCAAACCTGAAAGTTCTACGAACTATTACAGTCCTTCCGTTTTACTACATATTCCTCATCCTGTAAAACCAATAACAACACGTAAATAAAAATTACAGAGATCTACACTCCATTTTTGTGATTACTAAAAATTACTAGAAAACCAGAGCATCTAAACTCGTCATCTACGGATAGTTGAAAGCTACATAATCGTACATCAAATCCTACTCATAACAAAGAACATGTCACAAATAGTACTCCAGTAAAAGACAATCAAAGAGAAAAATTTGAAAAATCAAAAAAGACTTTCATGAAGTAACTAGATGATGTTTCAAATAAACCTTCTCAGGAGACTATTAAAAAGACCAAGTACCATAAAGACTAATCAAAAATCTCTATTACAAAACATAGGACTGCATAAGAGAATGATAAGAAGAAGGAAGTAAAGAAATTTGATGATGTGAGGTGCATTTTTTGTGATGAAATGTCCATTGAAGAAGCTGATCAGCCAATAGAAAACAGGATACATGTCATATTTGTACTGAGTGGTGTCATAAAGAGTGTTCAGCATTCGAAAATGGTAATGATTTTGTTTGTGATAACTGCAATGATTAGTATTGTAGCAGAAAAATGTTTTTTTTTTTTTTTTTAATATGCTCCTAAATTTTGGATGTTGACTTTAAAAAAAAAATTCTTTGCTTGTTAACAATAATTACTGCAATAATTAGTATTGTAGAAAAATGCTTTTTAATATGAGCCTTAAATTTTCGATGCTTATTTTATTCTTAAGTTCAGTTTCTTTGTTTGTAATGCAACAACAATTAGCACTGCAGCAAAAATGTTTTTTTTAAATGTGATCCTTTTATTTTCTACGTTATTTTATTTTTAAGTTTAATTTCTTTGTTTGCAATAACTACAATAATTAGCATTGTAGCAAAAAAACGTTTTTTGGATATGTTCCTTTAATTTTCGATGGTTATCTTATTTTTAATGTTTAGTTTCATGACAAATAATGTTGTTGTTCTCTTTGTCCTAGTAACGAATCCACTTTATCAGGGGTGTTGGGCAAAGTGGATATTCATGCCATTGTTGAAAACTGGCCTTATATCTAACAGTGTAATTAATATTAAGGACAGCTGTTATTGCATTACGCAAGTGCATTAAATGAAGACTGATTATAAACATTTGTTTCAATTTCTAAAGTTATAACGAAACGACAGTAATCAAGAAAAGTTTAAGGTATTCACGTTACCCGGGTTTCCCCTATAGAATAGAAAAAGGGGGAAAAACTATTTCAGTAAAATCCATCGCAGTCAACACAGAACCCTCATGTATCTTTCATTGTTCTTTAATACGATAGTGTTCCAAAATTGAAGGTTATTAATTTAACTTAACTCCTGCTATTGGATCGAAATCCAATTGCTATTTACAGTTAATGTTTTTAATACCAAATATCGTACTAAATTTTTTGTGCTTTAAAAACATTTTCACCTGCATGTTTCTTTATATATATCACAATTTATTTTAATGCTTTTGAACGTAATTTTTGTCCATGGAACAAAAAAAAAAAAATTCCATTAAAAAATACAGCATACAATATTGGTATTCATGCGACAAATACTTTCATATTAAGTTTTAAAATTCAGTTTCACTAGTTTTTGTTCATTTTTCCTAATAAGTACCGAACACAGCGATCAAAATTTAACTCTAATTTGTCACTCGTTAGTAATGGATTCATACTCCCAAATGATAAATAGTCAGAAAAATAAATAGATAAATGAAAATAAGATGCAGAGTTAAAATATTAAGAATTTAAACCGAAAAAAAAAGGTGTTTAAAATACGAAATCTAACTTTTATTTGAAATTTGGGCGATTCAACTTGTACTTAATGAACCCATAAGCGTAAAACAAGAAGAAGAAAAAACGAATATTTGTAAATGAGGGGGAAATTTAAAATGTGATACCCGCGTTTTGCTAATTTCAATGGAACTATGCTCAACTTCGAAGCTAACACATATCTGCAAAAGTTCGCATCAATGAAAACAGATAAATGTGTTCATTTTTGCCTCGAAGCCGAATGTTGTCCTTTCCATTTTATCGGTATGCAGACGGTTCGACAATATATTACGACCGAACTTTAAAACGCATAGTTTTGTGCCAACAGCATTTTACACTCGTGGCAGTTTACAGCTCTTCAGGCAGCATCGGGGAATTAAAAAAAAATATATGGTCATTCCATATTAAATCAACAAATGGGCCGTGCCGCATCATTTTTGATTTTGATGAAATTTGTTAGGTAATATGTATTAATATTCTGTGTCCCTAAACTGTAATATTATCTTCTTGGACAAAATTCATTCCTAAGAAGTAGCAAATTTTTTGCTCCGTGGATGAGTGAAATTCATCATTTTTGATCATTTTCTAAAAGCTCTAGGAAATTTATTTAAATTAGTAGGAAGATCAAACAAGTCTTATTGTAAAACTGAAATAATGAACTTTTATTTGTGCATAAAAATAAAAGAATTAAATAAAGAATTATTAGAAATTTTCCGTTGTCAAATCATGGTTGAAAAAGTGCCGTTTCCGACATTTTGAGCCTTAAATTTCGGTGAGGGCCTATAGTAGAAAGCTTTTTTTTCTGTTGAAGTTAGTTATGCATACTAGAAGCACAGAAAAGCTAGGTTGATAGTAGTAGTTCTTCATGACAAAAAAATTGTTTAAACTTAAGAAAAAATGAAAAATTGGCTTTTTTAGTGCCCAGAAAACGGAATGTATGTCAGGTGATAAAAATGTGAAATTCATGGAAAGAAGCCGTTACATTGCCCTTTTAAACGAGACAAAAATGTTTTGTTTTTTTATGCCATATAAGTGAGAAAAATCTTTAAATAAAACGCTTGTTTTGAGGGAAAAAACTATGTTTCGTAAGAGCTTTTATAGTGTGTTTTGAAGCATCAAATTATGCCATTTGCGTTTTCTTTAAAAAATAAATAAATATATAAAGGCTGGTAATAAATATGTACTAACCTAGGAGATAAATATTCCTCATTTTCAGAATAAACCATTCAACGGTGAAATCTAATATCTCCTTGAATTTTGATCAGAAATGTTGGATTTTTATGTTGGGACTGCTATAGTTTTATGCTTGTTTTGTTCCTAAAATGAATATAATGGCAGGAAGAACGTAAAACAAGTTTGAGTTCGTATTTCTGGTTATTGTTCTTGGTTTTAATTATTAAACATCTTACGCTTTTCTTATGTTAATCCTTTTTCAATTGGTGGTATGTATCTTTCGCTCACGGTTGCAAAAAACGAGTTCATGCAGGTTAAATGCGGATACACTCATATGTTTTTTGAGTAAAAAATGTTCTTATTTTTGAAATGTCAGCTATTTAGCTTTTGCAGAGTTTCTGATAAAAAGCAAACTTACATTTAAATAACTTTCAAACTGACTTTTAATTATGTAAAAGTAAGAATTATGTCTGTTTTCATTTCTTTTGCTATAAAAACATGTTTAAAACTGTCTTTTTTCCTCTAAAATACTACTTCGATCCCTAAAATTAAACTGATATTTTTGTTTTACTTTCGCGACACATAATATAATACCATTTATAAGAAAATAATCAGATCACAAAGCACTTATTATTATATGTTTTGCCTGGGGTTCAGAGTTTATATTAAATAAGCATCATCATTTAATTTTAAAAACTATACTGCTTAGAAATACCACTGAAACACTGTTTTAAAAATCGACGATGTTAAATATAAAAATTGTTACCAGGAAAAGCTTTGATATAAATATTTTCCAACTTTCAATTTAAGATAAGCAATTGTTTCTTCGCTATGCTTAAAAGTACTTTGTTGCTGATTTAGGCTTCGTATATCCATGTAGAATGCATACATTTTGCCTAATGGGTTAAGAAAAAAAAAAAAAAGCAATATTACCTTACATTATACAGATTTAATTAAAGTCCCTGGCTCATAATACGGACAACAATATTTTCCCTTTAACACATCCTGGTTTCAGTGTTTTTTAAATCTTGACCCGTAAACTAGCAAGTTAAATGTATTGATGGTCTTCAGTAAAGTCCGACTTGATAAATTTTTTTGAGTACTCTGAGTTTTATTATGTAGCATAAATCAAGATTTTCTCATAGTAAATTTGAAGTTAGTACTTATTTTAGTGCTAGAAAATCACCCGTCCAGGCATGGCGGGTGAAAATTGCTTCTACATTTGAACGAAGCAATTGCCTGTTTGTTAAAATTTTGACAGTGAAAAATGTAACCCTAACTTCAGTGAATTATTCCTAAACTCATATAGGTAGCGTTCATGGTTGACCACTGTTTCGTTTCGTCATTCGCCTAAAACGAGTCTTACCAGTAAAACAGTTAAGTTAAAGGTTCCAATTCAGCTCTGTCAAAACAAATCATTTCCCTTCGTGTCAAACACTGCCAAAAAATATTATCAAATTATCATGATATGGCGCAGGCTTTATTGTTGATGACTCATGAGCGTTACTCGATCAGTGAATTCGCTATGATATATATAAAAATGATTACAAAAAGTTGTTTTACTAAAAAAAAAAAAAAAAAAAAAAAACTTACTGACATAGATGACGATTCACTGAACGTGCTTTCTTAACATGCATAATTATTGAGTAAGTACATATTGTTTTGCCCTCTCACTATTTCTGTAAAAGCCTCGATGATGAGCTTTTCCCACTTGAACCACAAGTCTCTTATTTTCAGAAAGAGATGCGGACAGAAACCAAATTTAAAGTTTTACTATTTGAATCCCCGTTTGGTGAAACTAATTTGAGTACATGGTGTCTTCAAAGGTATTAGGTTTTTCTTATGACAAAGTCACAACAAAATAAAAGTTGATTTTTCGTATAGTCTTAAGTAGAACGTAATGTTATGAAAATGTGCTTTGGCAGTGGTAAAGAAACATTAAAAAAAGAATAAAAATTGTAATTCAACAGAAAAAAAAATCAAACCAGTTACGAAAATATTTTTTGAGAACAATAAATTGAAAGCATGTGTCATGAAGTATCGTACATTTGAAGAAAAAAAAATGCTTTTAAGTTTGACTTTTTTTACAACTCTAATCTAGAAGATCAAAAATTATGCACAAATTGTAGCATTGTAAGTGCATAAATTAATAAGCTAGAACAGTTTCTCACTTTGTGTCAGTTGTTATCGTTTAATTATTGAGTAGTAGCACCAAAAATTCCTTCAAATGCCGCGATTTAAGAGGTTTACGCAGATTTTTATTCCATTTGCTCTTTTCAAACATTTTAACGAAAGCCGAGAGATGCTGATGACCTTTTTCAAGAGCAGAATATTTTCTCTAAATATTAAGAACGCTTTTGGTTACAATACATTGATTTTTTGAATATTTTCTATTTCGCATGCAAAAATTTAGTATGCGAAAATGTCAAAGCATTTTTCGCGCTTGGAAACTGCGTGAAAAAAATCGCATGCATTGCGTTTCAAAAAATGTATTCAATTTAACACATGTAATTCGTTTAAAAATAATTAAAATGTTATAGATATGTAGTATTTACAGCACTAATTGTTCAGCGTCTTTATTCAAATAAACAAAGATAAGTAATTACTGACGCATTCAGCGACACTCTTTTGTATTTTCTTTAAATTATATGTCAGAATCAGATTTAAATACATTAATATATTTCCATACATTAAATAATCTTCTTTAACCTCATTGGTATTTTAATATGCCCATTTTTCTAATTATTTAGGCAAACACCCTTTTAAAGAATGCTCGCTAAGGAGCTACTGCTTACATTCTATACCTCGTACTCTGTGATCAGGCGGTACAAGCATTTACTCATTACGACAAAAATGTTAACCTGTTAAAAATCCTAAGTGCATTCGATTCTTTTGCCAGAGAAGAAAACAAAAGCAGAGTTGATTCCGATACCTTGAAGTATCGCAAATGCAAATTCTTGCGCTTAAGAGTAATTAGCAGCAAATAGCAGGCGAATTAATTCTGCGATCGGGTAATGCTTTGAACGCAGCAATTATCATTATAGAGTAGCGTGTCTCGAAAATTGAGCTCTTAGGTGGTAATTTCTGTGGAACTCTTGTAGCGACAAGTTACATAATTTGCTCAGGCTGTGGGCGCAGTAGGTTGTGAGTGCTAAACACCACTTTCAAGTTTTAATTTAAGTTTGTTCTCAATGCAAATTTCCACCCCTGTTTGGTAAATGGCACCTTGGCATGGAAACAAATTAGGTTCGTTTGCTGCAAGTGCTATCCCTTGTTGTTGTGGGTTTATTAGTCTTGGAGAGTTAGGCAAAATACAGTCGGTATAGTTATTTTTCAAGTGTTGTGATACAGTGAAATGTTTTCATTCTCGTCTCTTATTTCGTAATAGCAAAACTAATTAACTATATTTTACTAGAAAACTTAGTTAAAAAGTATATAATTAGCTATTTATCTTCAAAATTATATTTATATGTTACTTTATGAGGTCATTTAAAGGAGTATACTTGCTGCGTCAAATTATTCACTTAGCAACTGTTTGTGCTGCTGAAATAATTTCACTAAGTTTAATTATGTTAAAAATGTTTGTCTATTTAAATGTTACAAGAATTTAAACCAGGCTGCTATGAATTGGGCATTATTACGTCTGTTTATAAATTAAAAGGAAACCGTTATTACTTTCTAACAGTCTATTCTTTAAACTTCTTTATTTATATTACTCTTTTCGTTTTAATTGTATTGCCACCGTAATTGTTTCCCTAATGAGCACTATTTTAATCAAAAATCAAAAATAAAATAAATATGTTGTATATTTGTGTAAATAGTTGGAAGGAAAATCAAATAAACGTTTGATGTGTACAAAGCTTTTTCGTTTGAAAAAGATTTGTACTAGTTGAATAATATATATATTATTTAAAGCTTATTACGACGCTCTATTTAACAACTTTCTCTATTTAACGACGGCGTTTCACGGTCCCAGATGGTTCACTGTAGTGTTGAAAGCATTCTATTCAAGGACGCTTTTTACTTAAGGACGATTTTTTGTGGTTCCTTGAAAGTCGTTAAACAGAGAGTCAACTGTGTGTGTGTGTGTATATATATATATATATATATATATATATATATATATATATATATATATATATATATATATATATATATATATATATATATATATATATATATATATATATATATATATATATATATATATATTTGATTATCATGCGATATTTATTACTTTGGTTGCTTACTACTTAATATTGGGTCTATTGCAGATCTAGAAGAAAATACTAATTTGATCGCCTACGGTACTTTCAGACTTGCTTTGTGCAGTGGTTAGAGAGTGCATTAAAACTTCTCATTAATAAAAAAAATCGTTCAAACGATCACGAGTAGCTATAAAAAGAGTTTTTGCAACAACAATTGCAAAATTGCAAAAAAAAAAAAAAAAATCATGCGCAAACGATTGTATAACAGCATGTGTGAAAGTATTCATACGCTGCAGTTTTACACCTGATAAAGTACAGCTTATTAGTGTTGCCATCAGTTTTCATAGTGACATTAGGGTATATTAAAGATATATCTGACATATTTCTTCAAGTGTCAAAAAAAAAAAAAAAAAAAAAAATCACAAATTTACCTATAGCTACGACATTAAATTCTGCCCATCTAAAATGACAAATGTTTCATGCAAAAGGTTAGTGAAGTTAATGTATATCTCCGAGCACAACATATGCCCCTGCTAGTTGAAAAATAGTTTTACAGAACTACTCGTGAAATGAAATAAGACCTACAGCGAACCTATTACATAAATATGTAAAACCTTATACATCGCAAGAAGACCTTTTTTACGTTATATTTTACTTAAAACATTTTCACCTTGAATGCATCTAATGGTTGTTGGTTGTTATATTAAAAATAAAAAGAAACTAAAAACCAATAACCAATAAATAATAAATATGCAAACTATTACTGTGCTACAGCTGCTCTTCCTAATAGTGAGACTAGGGGGTTACGTCCCTCTCTAATGTTGCTTGTCTACTTCTGCTCAAAGATGGAGACGGGTCACAATGGATGATTGTAAAAGTAGTTTTAACAATTCATATATCCAGCATCATAAGGTTGTAAAACGGTGAGAGAGGCGAACTAGCTTTTACTGGAAGTTCTGTACACAACGGTACAGTATTGAGCTGGTATCTATTGACAGTCCGGAGAAGATATGGTTATAGATACACAGGGAAACGCACACACACATAAGATACAGCAATGTATTATTTTATCTAATAACACCGCTTGCATCACTTCTGAAAAATATTTTAAAATGCCTCCTGACCAACGACACCAACAGGAATGTTGGTAAATTAAATTGATTTATAACATCAGCAGAAAGGATTATTGAAAATTATTCGTGTTTTAATTCGTTAAATTTTGCATGTAAAATTAAATATTTTGTTTGGTTTGTGATTTTAAGAGGGTTCGGAGTTTTTTTTTTTTACTTTACTTTTTTCGCACTTTTTTTCAACTGAAAAAATAGTGTTTTTTAATTTAGTGGCTTGACTTATTTCACAAATTTCAAAGGAAAACTAAAGAAAAAAGAAAGTTCAATCAAATATTTACAAAGACACTAACCTAAACAAAGAACACGTATATAAACACAGCATTTAATTCAAGAAATTAATGATCTCAATTAAGATTTAAACGAATAAAAGAATGAAGTACGAATTTTTACGAGCTTAAAAGTACTACTTATACTAAAAAATGCATCCTTTCCAGAAAGCTGTCTTTAATAATGCGAAAGGAAAAAAAAATCCTTAGAAAACATTTTTCATGAGGATTCATGCATGATTTATCTGAGCAGAAACATGGCTGAACAGTTTTTATAACTTTTCCGATTTGCAATGCAGCTTATTTTATGGCAGACTTGATCTACCTGTTCTGCCTTTATATATAAAACAAGCATTTCCTGCTCTTGTCTGGTGTCGCGAAAAATATTTTGATGGGAAAGATATCTTTAAATCTCTTCAGTAACATTTCTTTATGTTATATTTACGAAGGGACTGTTTACATAATACAATTTCATCTTTTTTTGAAGAGTTTTTTCATTTCGTTTTACGGATCAAAATAAATGTTTAAAATAGGATTTTACTTCTATGCAGATTTCTTGAAGTTTTGAAAACACGTTGGTTTTGATGCCTTGCAATGAAATTATTTGTTACATTATATTTCCAGTAGCATAATTTTCATATTATGCAACTAGAAATTATATTTGCATACATTATATTTATTGATTGTTTTTTGTAGTATTTTTGCTTACTTTACACAAGAATTGGACTACGATTTTGGATGAGACAACCATTCATTGTGTTTTGAAAAAAAGTAATCATAAAACGATTATATTGAAATTAACACTTTTTAAAATTTACTTTATGATGATAAAACTTTATACAAAAAGTTTGTCTTTGTTAATTTATTTTTCATGACGTTCTTTACATAAAGCAGAAAATCAAACAAAAGATAGGAAAAAAACTACTAAAAATAATATGCATTGTTATGCGCATATCCAGCTGTCTTTCAATGCATTTTTTCCATCAAATTTAAATTATAGCGCGCCAGCAGCTCACTTTGGTCCATAATTAAAACTGTAATTTTAACAATAACATTAAACTGTAAGGGAAGAAGTTGGTTGAATTTACAAAATAAAAAAATATTTCGGTTCTTCTAAAAAAATTTAAAAATGCAACAACATGTACGTTTAGAACAAATATTTTACTTAAACTAAAAAAAATAATACTTACCCGTACTTTACGAAATTCGTCCAGTACGTCATTACTGCTTCTGATAAAGAACTTTCCGATTTCGAAAAATTTCTTTGGAAATGTGACAAAGAATTCACCATTGGAGCACCAAAAACGTACGGCAAGTCTTCACCGTGAATGCAACCCATGCGCTGAGCAAAAAAGCTTTCTTCCGTTTGGTACATGAACACATAAAGGTATGTCCTTTTTTGGCTTGCTTGTTGTATTTTTGAGTGATAACCACCAGTCCGAATGAGGGGAGCTACGACTAAAGCATCACCCATGGCGTCAGCAGTAGAGTCTAAGACATTTATGGGATGTTGATCAGGTTTGCTCCAGTCCGTGTATTCGTTGACAACGGTCAAGAATATTTCCTGCAGATGATAAGTGAACAGATTTCTTACTAAGGTACGAAGCAGTCTGTCTCTTCTGGACACTTCAATGCCCATGCGATCTTCTTGACTAGAAAATTTGAAATAATATTCAATTCTGCTGACACCCAGTAGCATGTCATATTGGGAGAAAAGATCGTTCTGCTTTTCCATCAAGATTGCTGGTTCGCCTGGTATGACAACACCATCGATGGTCGGCCCAAATGCAGTCAAATGATCTGGAACCCGTAGAGGGGCGTTGAGGATGTCCTGCACTGGTCTTTTCCCCAAGCAGGCGACGAGTGCTGCATTGTCTTTTGTCGGACATTTCAAATAAGCCGCAACTTGTTTGGTGTAAGACAAAGCATCCCTTGCTATGGCCCAAGGACTCAAGGCTGAACCACTTTGTAGAATTGCTCTGTGAAACAATCCTAAACAGAAGAAAAATGTGGGCTGAGTTCTAGTTATCAAATTAAAGTGTGTTGATTTTTTTTAAATGAAGTCTTGTAAAGAAAATCATGACTTGGCCCCGATTATAGTTATGATCTTGGAATACGCATGAAAAAATATTTTTGGAGAAATTGCAATGATTGAGAGCTTAATGACACAATACTATACAAAATTTTGTGCGACGTTATTCCAAAAAATTGGTACAAGGATTTTCTCTCACCAATGTAATGGAGTAATATTGATACATGTGGTGCAAAGTAGCGCATCGACTTTTGCGAGACATATTACTGGCTGAAATTGGGCACATCAGCTGCGTATTATTTTTTATGAACGTTTGAACAGTGCAAGGGCGGCAATCTTGGATTAAAAAGGTGAATGAGAAGTAAGTCAAACAGCCGCCGTATGCTCCTGCTTGCAGTAAAGGGTAATGGCGTAAAAATTCGAACCAGCTGGTCGCCGCAGGTGGCTAGTTTTAATGTATGTGAATGAGTAATGCACGTTTTTTATGACAAGTACTGACTTTTTAATATGAAAAAAAAGGACTACCAGCTATATTCAAGGTATTATTTTAACTTAAGTTGATTTAAAATTCGGATCATACAGGGATAACTTACTCAGGATTTCTAACTGTTCATCATGTTAAATTCGCTTTTCTGATACTGACTAAAAATGTCTTGCTTAAAGTAGTAGAACTTATTGTTTTAGAAATGAAATCGCATGTTTATTTCCTGAGGCAGTGGGGGAAATATTGAAAAATCCCATCTTTTAGTCACTGGTTCCCAAAGGAGCTTTTCGAAATAATAGATTGTTTCTGCAAAAGTGTAAAGAGCTGTTTTTACCAAAGAGCAGCTGGAAAGCATTCTTATGAAAACGCACTACTTGATAAACGTAATTATTATTATTGTCAATGAAGGCATAAAATCAGTGCAACTGAATTGCTACGAGTTTTCTCCAAACGATTATAAACACTGATAATACTTAATTTTGCTTTTGTTCATTGAAAAACCATAGTTTTAATCCGAACTTGAAACACTATTACACACGTCAATTTCAAAACAATAAAATGGTCACTATTAATGATGTTTTGAAAAAATAGTAAATTACTTACCGATCTAAACCCCTCTAAAAGCCGATCTTTTTTTAAAGTCGGATAGTTATTATTAAATCATTCGGGAAATCTAGAATCAAACACTGTTTCTTATCTAAGAAGTGGAAAAATAGTAATTTTTTTTCACGATGATTGATTCTGATAACAAGTGATGTTATTTGTGAAATAACATAGCAAATTAAACTTCTTTCTGTGACAAGTTTTTAAAGGACTTATGAGCATCCACATCATTAAAATATAAAAGTGCCGTTTCAAGGATCAAAAACGTGATTGTCAAACTTGGCCACGCATATATTTTTTGGTGTCTCCCACTTTCGCCGATATTTCATCCCCTCCTGCTTTCAGTTTTAATCATACCTTTAGATACATTAAAGAAGAGAGGAAATTTGAAACGTTGGCGAAACTGGGGATAAACCTCGTTTTGAATCCTTAGGTAGCAAAATAGGCAAACTGTTCTTTGTGTAACAGGTTGAGGAGTACATTTTCCTACCGAAGCTGTGATTTTCGATCTTTGAATTGTACTTTGCAGTCGGATAACCCCAGATCAAAATATTTTTTTTTAATAATTTGTTCTTGCATCGGCATTATGCTGACCCATCTGCGAATTTTGTGCATGCTGTTGCATTAAATTCAAAACTTGTCATGTATTCTCTATAGTTATATAGAGTGTTCTGTAAATAAATATATCTTCCCAAACCACTGCATCTACAATTTTACAAACTGAAGTGAAATGTGTCATCATTTAACGACTGTTTGGAGCCTGAATTGTTAGCGACTGTAGGTAATTCCGAAACCGCAAAACTGACTGGAATTATTAAATCTCAAGCAGCACATTTCTCTCTTAATTCCTAAAAACACAACGAAACGTTGATCTTTTCATTTTCCTTTTAGTATTATATAGTATGTGGGCTACCTGTATTTCAGTAAGTTTCCCCAAGGATTACAAAGCAATTTTTTACACGTACATTTTCCCGTTGGTTAAGATAAATGGCAATGATTACCCTTCGCTAAAGGTGAAAGCATCAGAATGTTGACAAAAGCTGCTCCGTGTCCATGTCCAAAAACAGTCACGTTTTTGGGATCACCGCCAAACTCCGGGATGTTTTCTTGAATCCAGTGAAGAGCTGCTACCTGATCCATGATGCCATAGTTGCCCCTCGAAGATTCGTCTAGTGCAGGAAGAAATCCTGTAAAATAATGAAGAAAGATGTACTTTGTTTTCCAAAATGAAAATAAGAATTATTTAATGTATAAAGTTTCAAAATAAGTTCTTGAAACTAATAATTTAGAATGACCAAATTCATGTGCATACAGCTTTAACTCAAAATTACTGAACTTTTTTTTTTTTTGTAATTTTATTTCAAAATAATCCTTTTTTTTTAATTTAGTTTAGTTTTTTTCTACTTGTACTCAATTGAAAACTCCTAAGTGCGTAGTCGAAATTCTTCATTAATTTAGAACATTTTTTGTAAGGTATTAAAATATTTATTATTTAATTTGTTACATCATGTTTTTCACAAAAGCTTCAAGTTTTTAAGGCATTAATAATTTGTTAGAATTTTGCCACATTTTTTCCAAATAAAAAATGCACAATTTCGTTCAGATACTATAGTCTAATATTAAGTTACATGCATAAATCTAATATTAAATTTACTTTTTTACAAACCGGAACCTGAGGGCTGTCCTCATATCAGAATGAAACTTACGTGTCGGAATATTAATACAATTTAAATATCTTGATTTTTTTCCCTTGATAGAATATCCACAGATACTAAGTTTTCTTCTTTGCAAAAGCAGAAATAAGAGGGAAAATTGTAAATATATTTAAGAACTATGCTTACTGAAACAAATTCCAAGTACTATATTTGTGTACAAATAGAAAATGGCATCAGATAAAATTTTAAATCATTAAACTTTATTGTTATTGCTGTGATAGTAATGATCATTATTATAACAATAGTATTATAAGCATTATTATTATCAACATTATTATTATTTTTATTATTATTAGTATTTTTATTTTTATTACTATCATCATCATTATTATCAACATTATCATTATGATTTTTTTATTGTTTTTGTTATTAACATTACTCTTATCAGCATTATTATTATTATATTTTATTATTATTATAATTACTGTTATTAATATTAATATGATCACTATTAGCATTGTTGCAATTGTTTTTTTTTTTTTTTTTGAACTTCTGTAGCAGTATAAATATCATTCATATTAAAATATTTTTACAGTTATTATTCAAATTAAATTTAATTATAAAAAAGGCTATTTGTTTGAATTTTTAGAAGAATTTCAATAATGTTGCATGTTTGGGGAAGTTATAACATAAACCAACCTTAGACGTAGTTGTAAGCACTTTTTGGCAAAATAATTTCAGTTCATAAACAGCCAATATTGACTTTACTGGTAACTTAAAGGGAGTCGACAATTTTTTAGCCATCATTGTTTATTACGTTTTAACCTTTTTGGTATTTTTATTGCTGTAAGTATCTGAATTTATCATTTCGTTTGGCGATGAATTTCCTCATGTGAGTAGATTAAACGCACCTTTCAGATTTGAGGTTATCAAGTTTTTCAAAATGCCAACAATAACGCTTTTACTACCCTTAAAGCCATTTTGCAATCTTTATTTCGTATGGTTTGATTTGTTTCGAAAATTTTTATAAATTTATTGTTAATGTCAACAAAATCCTTAACAAATTTTAGTCAAACAAATAATGTTCAGGATTTATACATAAATCTGCTTACAAAAAGTATAGTATAAAGAGGAAGCATTCTTAGTAATAATAAAAAATAACATTATCAAAACACACATATTACAAGAAGTTGCGCATATGTATTTTAAGGTTTTATTGCACGTGTCAGTAACCTTCTTGTAATATTTTTGCATTTGAATACACGATTGTTTTTATAGTTACTTTGTTGCATAAGGACATATTATTTATTTCCTTCAACACTGACCGTTAAATTGTATTGTTTATTGTAGTCAACAAAAAGAAAAATAATAATAACTTCAAAGATACAGAGTATGGTTTGCAAAAAAATTTCTAGAGGAAAATTAGTGACAATTTTGTAGAGTTTATTAAAACTCCTAATCACATTACGCTAACTTGAAATGGTTCCAAAACGAGCTATTGAGCTGAATAAAGTACCTCTGTCATTATCGAAAAGCGGAATCCAGCTATTCTCTAGGTGCATGGTAGAAAGCATTATCCAATTTGTCAGAACCTTTGCAAGCTTTACTAGTTTAATATCTGCAGACAATAAAGATAGTATCAATTTGTTACGATGGGTGACATTCGGAAATTGGGTTCCTTAAAATCGCATTTCTCAGACATAAAACGAAGAAAGGCTTAGATCCTTACTTATTTATTTCTTCTGCTCTACTGTTTCCGGTTTGCTTTTAAGTTATTGGTACTGTTTTCTCAGCTATTCTTCAATGCCCGTGATAAACACTTGTTTCGATTCTCCAATAAATCGATTGTAGCTGCTTCGACGATTTGTATCGTTCCAAGAGGAAAAATAAACGTTTGCTTTGTCTTCGTAGAATTATTTCTTAGCTACAATTTATTCTGTTGTGCCTTTGAAACCAATCGATGAAAAAATGATAATATTGTTCATAAGCTTATCCTCTTATCTTTACTATCAATGCTCCAATATCATGTAATTTCATAAATGCTTAAACGAGAACCAATTTTGTAGAGGGCGATCGGACGAAATAGCCGACATGTTGTCCCGCACGTGACAGCTGATATCTGCAGTTAAATACTAACTACCAAACGGCACGAACTTGAGGGTCACAGATCCGGACGAAATTCTGGATTTAGGTTAATTCCCACTAGATACGAACACAGGTAAAGCGGTTTTACTGCATTGGCCCTAGTTTGGCTGCAGCGGGGGCCAAAGTTGTTATTTGAGTCCGGAAAAGCAATGTTTTTTTTCCTTTAAAATGTAACTTTTTTTTACCCTTTTCTTGCGTTTGCATTGCAGTATGATCCAATTAAATGCATTCACAATACAGAATTAATCTCCCCCACCCTCCTTTGTACTGACAAGAGATGTCGAATGTCTTGAATGAGTACATATTGTCCCAAAGTTCCAAATTCAAATGAAAACGCCTTTGCAATTCTCTGGAGCCCTGCAAATCAGTGTGGTTCAGACGACAAAAATTTGAGAGTCACGAATCTGGATAAATTTCTGAATTTAGGTCAATTCGTACTAGATATGAGGCTAGGTAAAATAGTTTGAGTGATTAGACTCTAGTTCGGCACCAGGAAAGGTCTAAATTTGCTTGTTTGGCTCCGGAGCCGCAATAGCGTTTTCTTTGGGATTTGAAACTTTGGCACAATATTTGATCTCCTATCATCTGTCGCGTCTCTTGTTAGTACAACGTAGGGCTTTGGGATTTATTCTATACGATGAATGCATTCAGTTGAGCGATACTGCAATGCAATATCAAGAAAAGAGTGAAAAAAAGGTTTATTTCAAAGGAAAACCATTGCTTTTCTAAAGCCAAACTAGAAACTATGGACCCCCATTACGACTGAACTAGGGCCTATGCAGTCAAACCGCTTTACCTGGGATCATATTTAGTGAGAATTAACCTAAATCAAGATTTTCGTCCGGATCCGTGATCCTCAAGTTCGTGCCGTTTGGTAGTAAGTTTTAAAGAATGATACAAAATTTTGTTCATTGCCCTTTAAAATTATTACTATTTCATAAAATAAATGAGCTGTCAAACGTCCATTTTTGCATTGAATGGCTCATTTGTAGACTATTTACAGTAGCGACACATAAAATATGTCAGTTTTTCGGGAATATTGTTTTTTAAATAATTGTATTTTCAAAATGTTAGGAGGACTTCTACCTACAATAGGCGCTCGATTAAAACGGAAGCCGCATTCCTCTGCCTCATATAAAAAAAATTGCCTCTGCATTGCTACTCGTTCCCTTAGTGGCATACAACATAGGTAACAACAACAACAGGTTTTTTGATAGATGTTATCGTGTAGTCCAAAACGTATATTTAATATTGTCAGTACAAAAGTACTCGAACTACTTGATAGATTATGATGATTTTGCCTTACAGTATTACACATATACTGGTACCTTTGTGGAAGGACTTTCACAAAGAAAATTTTTTTCTGTGTTTTCAACGGAGTGGATATTTTATATCTGACTAGAGCTTAATTTAAAAAAAAAATATATTGATCATTACTTTGTTATTTTTAAATATAGGTAGTAGACATCAAAATATGTCTTTAAACTTTAGTTGTAGAATTTTCATTTTTTAAGAAATGGTTTATGGTCTTAACTAGTTACTCACACACAGTGTTAACTTCATACTCAATAATTTTAATTCGTTTCCTGTAACACCGATCGTCTTTAGTTCAGTGTCACACTTCAAGATAATTCAATATTGTTCAAAACTAAATCCAAAATGATTATTAAGCGAAAATAAGGTTGAGGTTTTTTTTTTAAGTATCATTATCGTCATATTTTATGGCACATTTTTATGATTGCTAAATTAACTTATTTATCAAAAAATCTTATAATTCTTCATAAATCGTGGTGTTTACGTTTTCCTCTCATTGCATTTCTATAATATGTGTATCCATATTAGTGAATGCGCATGCCAATAATATAATTAAATGTGGTACTCCTATTCAATAACACGTATCTTGGTAAAATAAAATACGAAAAATGCATACTGATATGTTCAAAAAACAATATATCAGTTTAAAAGATAAATCAGGTTAAGCCGAAAGGAATTTCAAAACGAAGTTTTTCAATGCTTTTACTACCTAATAATATACAATTGAATCATGCAACGAAAATTCAAACCATATAAATCATTGTGGATATGCACTTCTCCAAAAATATTGTGAAACTTTTTACACAAACTGCATAAACTAATTAGTTGAATAATGTATGTTAACCAGATAGAAATTTAATATATATATATATATATATATATATATATATATATATATATATATATATATATATACCGGACTGACTGACTTTGGCTCGGTCGACAATAGAATATTTTTGCCCACTTCTGTAAATTAGCCGAGCAAAGACATTAAACGACCACTAGTTCTTATTTTTCTTTAAGTTCCTAAATCAAGATTTAAAGTTCTAAAATAGAAAATTGTGAAACGTAAAATATAGTTAACACTGACACATTTTTTTTTATGTGCCTTGAAAGAATACCTATGGTTATAAGCCTAAAAAGGCACATCTTTAGGCTTCTATACTGACAACATACGAAGGACACGAGGAAAGAGAAGAGGAACCAGGTAAATCCCTCCGGAAATTTTTTGAAAATGGTAAATCTATATAGGCCTAAGAAAAGAATCGGGACACAAGGTTCTAGTTCCCTTCCAAGCGATATTTTTAAAAATGATGTCAAAAAACGCAATTTTACAATTTTCGGTAGCGTTAAGAGGGAATACAAGGGGTTCCCCCACAATTTTGTTTTCTTAACTTTTTTTTTCAAAATTGAAATGCATTTTAATCTATCTTTATTTACAATAGAATGTCGTAGGCTCTTCCCAGATTTTCCCCGAAATGGGAAGTTTTAGAAATGCAATTTTAGGCTACCCTTGGTAAAATTAATGGAACAGGGAAGAATCGGGAGTTCTACAAAAACGTTTCGACTTTGAACTATTGAAAAACGCAAAAATAGCTTTGGTCATGTTTGAGAGAGTAGAAAACTCAGCGATCTCATATGGAAGCATTTAAAAACTGAAGTATACTTGATCCAATTTTTAACTACAATTCAGTTACCACAGGGAATCCGGCGACTCTGCCGACATTGAAAATTTAAAAACAGAATCTTATAATATGTTTGGGAATATTAAAAGGAAAAAGGACAGCTTTCCCGAGTGTTTCCCCAAGATTTTTTTTGAGGGTGCCGTGCCTTTCCTCTTTTTAGCTAACCTTTGACAATAAACTTAATCAACCCTCCTTGCCCCTTAAAAGTTTAAACAACTTCACAAAAGCGATTTTTTTTTCCAAAAGGTAAAGATTCACACAAGCCTGTCCTTGAAACATCCCTTCCTCGTTTCAGTCACTTATCCACAAGAATCTGATTAGAATATATCTGAATGTTTTTTTGTATTACCTTTAAAACTAAACATCAAAAAGCTTCTTAATATTTTAAAAATAATTACGATCGAAAACACTTGAACTTTGTATGTACTCGTACCTAGTGTACTAAAAAGAAAAAAAGCACCTTTTTTATTCAACAAAACATCTCTACCCTTTTATCCCTTTTATCTAAAAGCGCACTGCCCCTTTTTTGGTCTGGAGGAAACACTGGTTCTCTCTAGGCATTTTTTTCTGAAACTGAAATCAATTTTTGGCTATAGTGTAAATAAAAGGGTTACGAAGCTCTCACATGAAAATTTCTATAAGTGAAATTCTAAGCTATCTTTAGTGACTTTAAGGGAATGCCTAAGGTTCAAAGACTTTGTCTGGCAATTTTTCGATATTTAAAGGGTCCGGGAAACAAAATTTATCAAATTTTGCATTATTATTATTATCATTATTTATTTATATTTTTTCCGTTTAAAAAGCTTCTCCGTCCTTTTCTGCTTAAAAGGACGTTTGAATCTTGTTTCTATCTTAATTCGAACGAAAGATATTATTTTTGTTGCAGTCTTTTAACTAATTTTCTAATTAACTTTAAAAATTTAAACTCTTTTCTCTCCATGATGCATTTTTTCCCGATTTCTCATATTCAAACTCTTATAAGTGAAGAACTGATGAAGATAAAGTAATGAAATTTGGAGCATATTTTTTTCAAACAGTTTACTTTGATTTTTTAGAGGGAATTAAGTGAATTAAAAAAAAAAACTTTGCTTCAAAAAATATGATTTTTTTAAAAAGTATCTCTTTATTTTTCGAAATTTTCTTCAAATATTTTCTATTTTTATTGAAGTAATATCTTTTAAATCATTGAATAAAAATTAAAACTTAGATATTTGTGCATAGTTTTTGAAAAAAATTTGAAAATTGACCAAGAATATCTTGAGTTCTAGCAATTTAAAGCAACCCCATTTTTTTAGGAAACAATTACTAAATTTAATTATTTTTTTAATGATTTTGCGAATCAAACTGATGGTGAATCATTGCAAAAAATTTCAAAACTCGAAATTGTTTAATACCCGGTTCACCTTAAATCTGTAATACACAATTTCCTTCTTGGGCCTTGATGCAAAACCAAGAACCAGGTAAGTCCAGACTCACTCATTTTTGGTAAGACCAATAAATAACATTTGTTTACTATCGTGACATTAGGACTACAAAGGGACCTCATACCTGAAATACCATAGGGACCCAGGGTTGCCAACTGCTCCCGCATTTTGCGGAGTTGCTGCTCAAAAATGGCGAAACTCAGCGGCTCCGTAAAGAAGTTCTTTTGCTCCGCATTTCCCTGCCGAAGTTTTCCAGCTTAAATTTTGTTATTTCATCATAACAAACATGTAAATATGGGAAATTAAAGATGCTGATACTCAAGGATTGAAATTGTGTATAAACTTGTTTTATTATTAGAAGAATTTAGAAATAATTATTTTCATACTAGTGCTTAAAATTATTATTAAAGGTCTAAAAAAATCAGATAAGCGGTTTTAGTTAATTTTATTTATTTTTTTACAAAATTCCGAATTGCTCAGCAAAATTCTAAATTGCTCCTCAAAATCAGCACAGATGCTCCTCAAATTGTTTTTCCAAGGTTGGCAACCCTGGAACCCCGTTAAGTCTGTCTGGCTCGGATAACAACTAATGTTGCTCAAAAAAAAAAAAAAAAAAGAAAGAAAGAAAGAAAACCCTCCCCCCCCTGCCTCTCCTGAAACTCAGGCCTAAATCCGCCTTTGTTCAGGAACTCGCCCTTCTAAGTTGAGATTTTGTCCTGTTTCAGATTCAGTTTATCGTAGTCCAGACTTGCTTTTCCGATGCGATTCTGAGATGAAAATACTCGTATAGCGATAAATTACATTAGACTAATGAAATCGATTGCCAACTAACGGCATTTAGTTCAATCTGCCGCAACCAGTGAATACCAGACCAGAGGCACATACAGAAATTTTTGAGGTCCATCACAAATGACTTTCACGGGCGCTCCTCCATTTTGTTTACCACTATGTCCCTACTGTATATTTCCCCCCTTATTTGAAAAATCTCGGGCCCCCTTCAGGCTCGGAACCGGGCCAACAGATGCTCCTTCTCCCCCCCCCCCATACGCTGCTCATGTATCAACACCACAAAGCATGGGCCACACATTTATTGCAGGGCCGGGGCCGCTTTGTCTAGTGGTGCAGGCCAATTGTTGTTAATAGACTTACTAATATAAGAATTTGAAATTTTTTTTTCATCCACGACCCTTTTTCAGGTCGCGTCAAACCCTAATTTCTCTAGCCCCCTCCTGTTTCCTCAATGTGGGAGCCATGGACCCCAAAACTCTAAAAACTAGAGAAAAAGTTGACAAGTAGAGGAAAGCATTCGCACCTGTGGACTTCGGCTATCTACTTTGGCCCCTGCTAAGGATGGGAGAAAAATAAACCTGCTTCCAAACACTTTTATGAGACCCCATAGAGTGAACATTTCATTTTTTCTTCTAGTATTATTAAGCTTTAAAAAATGTTAGATGCGAATTAAATGTATTAAGTTCAATGAAAAATTGCTTAAAGTGGCCCACTCGGCGGTTGGCCCAGTCGGGGAACCCCAACTAGCATACCTGGCCAGTCCGCCCCTGTATATATATATATATCACTTGAATCAACACAAGCATCAACATTTCTGCCCAATTTATCTTTTTTAAATCTTCCGCATTTGGGAGAATGATAGTATGCATTATAAAATAACAGTACATTCATGAGCGAGCGAAAACATCCTTAGTTTACAATAAATGAAATGAACATGAAAATGAGTAAGGAGAAAGCAAGATTTAAATGTCCTGGGTGTAGAGAACGCTGTTATTTATGAGGCTATTCCCGAAAATGGGAGAAATAAAAATGAGTTTAGTAAGCGAAATGGTGTTTACGCAACAACTTACATTGTAATAAACCTGAAATGCAAGATGTATGATTGGTTTGCTAATGTACGATAGAATATTTTTTCTTTCAAAGTGAGGAATGGATATTTCATTTTGGCATTATGAATTGAGATTTCACAATGCATCGCAACGTTAATCAACCTTGTGAAATCGCTTGAAATTTTAAGTTAGATATGAGGAAAAAAGAAATATAAACTACGTTTTTTTGCTTATGTGATGTGAACGTAAGCTACGGTTCAAAAGTAGTAGATTAAAATTTATTCACTAATTTTTTATGTCACAAACCAGTCAAAATGATTAAATTCCGCTTTTTAACATTATTTTTTCAATTAAAGAGTGTGAGCTCAAGGGTGCGTCTAGCTAGAATTTATTGTCAAC
Organism: Uloborus diversus; assembly: GCF_026930045.1. Taxonomy (NCBI): domain Eukaryota; kingdom Metazoa; phylum Arthropoda; class Arachnida; order Araneae; family Uloboridae; genus Uloborus; species Uloborus diversus. The sequence goes on along the minus strand of NC_072731.1, from coordinate 91,732,624 downwards.
GTAAATTACTTACATTGTGATGCTTGTATTTTACTTAAGGCTAACGTTGGTTTATTTTTAATTATTTTTAACGAAGAGGAAAAAAATAAACTGGGGAACAGTCATCTTTTGGTGGACGAGTATTTGGAGCTGAATTTCGTTTGAATTCGATACTCGGAGTCCAAATATGACATCAGTTTTTGCACAGGATATAAAATTTTTAAGATATAATATTGAAATAATTATGACATGGGTTTACGTTATATCCATAGATCAAATAAAAAACGAAACAGGGAATGTTTATTCCTATTGCATTATACAAATAAATCAGAGCTTAATAACCCAGCAGACTTATTAGGTTGTTTACCATGGGTCTCCGATTTTTAAGCGACCGGAAATACTAAAATTGTAGTCTATTATTTAAGAAAATGAAACAAAATGAAGGTAATCCCCTTTATTTATCAACCTTTGTTTTATGCGTACAGGTGTGGAATGCTCAGCTTCCCAACAATAATTATTTTAAATGAGTTGTTCAACCCCTCAGCACCCATAAAACCACCACTTAATACTTATATTTTTTAAGTTTGGTTGCAGGGGATCCCCAAAAAATTTTTGTTTTGGTTCATCCGCTATAGTAATCAAACCCTGAAATTATTCTATACGAAAATTCATATTGTCACACATCATGCAAAGCGAATATAGGCTAGGCAGAAACTTACAAGTTGACCTTGCAGCGGTTCCCAACCTTTTTAGTTGTGCGACCCACCAGTTTTGTAGAAATCATCGTTGAGGCTCACTAACTACTATAGATTATTTGTACCGCTAAAATTTACTTTCGAGGGGAGGGGGCTCATAATTATCTTATAACAACTGCTCATAACTGTCTTTTAGTGTAAATAACGTACCGTATTATGATTGAAAATGTTATAAACAAGAATTCTGAAGATGTTAATCCCCTTCTCCCCTCATGCTGCACCACTAGCATAAAATATTGTACAAGAAGAATTTTCAAAATAATTTTTAATTAATTTTACTGCATTTGCTTAACTGGCACTGCTGTAAGAAACTTCCAAAACAAGTCGTCAAAGTTAAAGCTGCATGGGATTTTCGACGCTGTTTTTCCTCTACTATGGAATCGATATCTGGATTGGAAATTGGTAGTTTTAGTGTCGAATAACTCGCAACATTCAATGCATTTCTATGTTATTTTTTAAAAACTGCAATGAAAAATCTCATTTAAATAGGTAAGTCGTCACAATGGCCCTCAAATGTCTCAGTTCGCTGGATAGTCTTGCTAGTTCAACAAAAGTGGAGCATTTTTAACTTGAAGCTATCAGTTTCTTTAGCAATTTTCTTTAAAAGAATCTCTGATTCATTGGATTTCATCTTCAATTTTAAAGGAAAATTCCTAAGAAATATTTTTAAATCTTAATCTTAAAGTTCCTTCTTGGCTAAGGACCAGTTGGAGCTTTTGAGTGACGGTACATCCAATAAGTGAATTTTCGCAAAAAACGGAAATTAAGTCCCCGAGATTTATCTTAATGGTTCAGATTCTCGATCAATGCCCACGGCTCAGTAACTTGGTTGAAGCGTTGTCACTTGCCATATATTTTCTCCATGTAGTGAATTTTCCTAACCTTAGCTGGACTGGAGACTGACTGTAAGGCAAATATGACGGAAGCAATCTTTGCTTCAGAAGCATAGACTTACTTTAGAAGTGCGCTAAATGGAGTTAAAACTGCATATTTTGGGCTAAACAACAGCACTTATCTAAAAATGTAGAGCTGCTACAGAAAAACTAATTTCTTATTTCGTATGCCCCAAATAAATCTAAAATCAGTTTTCCAACTCTGGGCACCAAAGAAAAAATATGTTTTTTGTTCCTCTGTAAGAAATTATTTAAATATTTGTACCTTATTAGTCACGTTTTTAAAACATTTTTCTGGATTTTTTTACCCGTAATTTATAAGCGGTTTATACATTGAGAAATAGCTATTTAATTTAGAAATGTAATTATAAGTAGGAAGCTCTTCTCTCTCTCTCTGTTCTTTTTCTTTCTCTCTCTTTCTTTGCATTTTAGTGTTTTCTGTATAGGCCATTTTTATTTTTTCTTGCAATGTACCTTTCTTAAAATTTGCTAGCTCAATAATCTCTTTTATGTCATGCCAAAAAATAAAGCGCGCAAAAAAAAAAAAAAAAAAAAAAAAAAAACATTTAAAATATTACTTTTCGCTCCATCATAGCATCCCCCTATAACTTAAAAAAAAAACAATTATAAATATTTCTACAGCTGTAGGTATAATACGATTTGAAAGAAAAAAAGGGATTTATTGACGTTCTTTAAATGTCAATTTCATTATGACTCGCAGCTTGATATTTTTACTCTGTCGGTTCGAATTGAAAACTTAGATCTGTCTTTTGCACTTGAAGCTACGAAAATGTCTAAATGGGAATTTTCCTGGTGCCAATGTTTTTTCTAAGAATTTGGAAGCATTCAGCAAAAGGAATTCTCTTCGAAGGATTTGAAGAGTGTTTTCTTTTATACTTTTTCTCAATGGTAGCTGATATGGTGTGACGAAATCTTTGAGAAGTAGCAACGATTTAGTTTTTATTTCTTTTCCGAGATCAAATGGCTCTTTTATCTGCTTAATACAGGTGTTAAGATTTTTATATTGAAGACAAATATTATCAGTTTTCTAGCATGACTGAAATTCTTTTTAAAGAACATCACAAAATCTAAAAACCATTTCCCATTAAAAAAAATATTTCCATTAAGTTGGAAGTTATTCTAATATTCTAAAATTTGTTCAGTTTGAAAATTCTAAATTCTTTATGTAAATAATCAATCGCATTTTCATAAAAGTGAAATGGTTTTTTTAATAAATGGTAATATTTATGGTCATTTAGAGGTGCTTTAAATAGAATTAAGGCAATAGTTAGGATATTTTAATTGAAAAATAATTTGTTTTTTGTTTAAAATGTTAGTCAATACTTATATTGAATTAAGATACATTTTTACGAAAAAGTGCAAGCATTAGATAAATGTTATATTAGATGATGTCGGTACTAAAACAAATTTAATAAACCAATAATTTTGTACAGCGTTGGATGTTTTAAAATATTTGTGACCCATAGGGTAGGGCGAGGCTAGTTGAGCATAAGGGCACGTTGAGCAATCGACATTTCTCGAAAACTATTCACCATACGTGTAGACATCAAATGGCGGAAAGAAATGGTTATGGGAGGGGAACTCATCGCGCGATCATCATTTGCAGCTCGACAAGTGAGTGAAGTATACGTGTACATTATTTATTTTGAGACAAAAAAGTAAAAAACTCATTTGCCTTGAGTTTTTGTCTGGATTAGTCCAATGTTATCTGTTTTCTATCAGGTAAGTTTATTCTTTCACAAATTTACTGTACTTTTAATAAGTATAGAGATTCTGGGTATAATTCGTACCATTTTTTCATAATCTAACTTTTATTTTAATACTTTAATTTGGGGTTAGTTAAGCAAGTATTGCTCAACCGATCCCCGCGTCTTAAAACAAAACTACTAATATATTTTTTGTTTTTGTTAGGATGCGGACTTATAAAGGAAAACTAATCGATCTTCTTACACTACTGACGAGTTGAATAATGCTCCAAATGGCTGTCAATCGGGGAACACGTGTTAATGCTGCAAATTAAGTCGGTATCCAACGGTTGACTTTTACAAGAAATTAAAAGAGGGTGATTCAGCCATTGGTTATACGAAACCGAGGCAAGTCCCCCTCCCCACCCCAACAGGAGGACTCTATTAAAAAAAGGTTGCAAAGGGCATCAATCTATTATGGATATTCCCTAAAAGACGTTAGTTGCCTTGCCTACGAGTGTGCTGCTAAATTTATTATTAAAATTCCATCCGCCTGAACTCCTAATAACATGGCCGGAAAAGATAGGCTTACAAAGTTTTTTAAAAGAAATCCGGAACTATCCATATGAAAACCAGAACAAATTCGGTTAATTCGGAAAAAAAAGAAAAAAAAAAGTATTAAAGTTTTGTTAATTTGTCACTAAAAGAATATAAATAAAGTGTTGATGGTCAAACAGACATTTTATTTCATCTCTAGTTATCATTTATCCTATGGTTTGGCTAGACGTTATAAGTGTTCAACTTTGCCCCATACCCATTCTCAACTGACCCTATTTATGGGGTACATTGAGCAAGTTTGAATCTGCATTCCAACAGCTGTAGCTCTTAAATGTGTGCTATTAGCAACAAATTTATATGGACACTTATGAAAAGGAATACATTGCTAATCCATCAGGTTGCAGAACAATCGATGGAGACTTATCGTTGAGGAGCTATATGAGCTGAAGTGAAAAATTGCTCAACTAGCACCGCCCTACCCTAGTTTTTATATCAATTTTGCTTCATCTCCTAAAGAAATTTGAGTGTGTGTTAATTTAAATTGGTTGCATTTGTATAATACCGTAAGAACCTACATAACCATAGTAAATGATGTACTTAAATGTATCATTAAATAGTTGTATGGGGCTTTGTGGGACTGGAAACTTTTGTCTGACACGGGATAACTCATGTCGAGACTATGTTTTTCTGTTGCACATTGATGTGGTTTCATTCTCGTGTATCGTCTCAAAGTTAAACGATAGGGAAGCCCACTTTCTCTCCTAGTTTTATGTATTCATATATTTTAAGTCATCAGAGCGACATAGCTGCGCGTTTGACTCTCATGCTCAAAGGCTTAAAGATTAAAACTCAGATCCAGTCGGTGAAGTTTTAAGAAAATAAAGATCATCTGCTTTCATTGTGCAACATTTAAGCAATACTTTAAGTTTTTATTTGGTACTAAATAATATTGGCAGAATCAAATTTACAGTGTTATTTCGGATCGAAGATAGAGCAAGTGCCTCAATCTTGTGGGGAATCGGGGCTGTTAAAATTATGTGGTTTTAGCTATCCGCCGATAGAGGTGCAACATGATCAAACGAATGCCAGTTTTCGTTAATTCACTTTGTCGGGAAACAGTGACGAACCAATACTGTTAGAAAACATTGTCGGAATGAAATGACATTTTACATGCGTGCGAACAACATTATTATAACAAAATTAATGAATGGAGATATTTGCACTCTGTTGAGCCACCTTTTGCGTGAATGTACGAGACGATTTAGGCAAGTTCTTGCTCAATATCCTACTTCATTTCGTCCTAGAGTTACTGTAAACACACCTAGTTCGATCGAACTCGAAGGATGTCCAGCTCATTGCTTCAAGTGGTCTCACATGTTTTCGATTCACGAAAAATCAGGGGATCAAGTTGACCAGAGAAGGGGATAATATAAAGAGGAAGTCCCTTGATTTAACTGTTATGTGTAACCGAATATAATCATGTAAGAAAATTGCTTATGATAGCCCCACCCTGTGTGCCATCACATGTGACTGAAGCATGCCATAAACGTATCGCATTGCTGTAATGGTGTTGTGGATCAATCTTGGGGTGACCATGTTTCGAATGCGGTCGCATACCATTACATCACATACGTGTGGGTATGTTGTGTCGCAGAATACAAAACGCATTATTAAGGAGTTCACAATGTGGTTTACACACGATTATTATGATTACCCGAGCTGAAACTGTACTTGTCGCTAAAGACGTGCTGCATTCATTCTGCAGTATTTACATGTGTTTTAACACCAAGCTACACATTGTAATGTAAAAAGTATTGTAAATTAAATAAATGAATGAACGTAAAAATGTGAACAAATGCAATAAATCTCTGGAAAAAAGATAAATAAAATAACTGCATAACACATTTAGATCAACCAACTTTTTTAGGCATATTCATTAAAACATACACTAGAATAAAGGTAACATAGGTCAAAACTCGGCAGTTGTAAAAACAAACAAACAAAAAGAAAACATAGAATTTGTTCTTAGTACAAGTCAAAGATTATTTTAATGACCTGCTTTCACAAACAGCAGTTATATTTTAAACAAATTTAAGTGTTATGAAACAAAAAAATAAAATAAAAAAATAAATATATAATAATACATATACCTTTCTTTTTTAAATAATAACTTTAACAAATTCAATGAGGACTTCTAAAATTTGAAGTCAAAATACATTGATTATTGCATTAAAAGTTCGAAAGAACTTTCAGGTTTGCTACACTGATCATCTTTTCTTGATTCCCAAGCTTACGCATGCACTTATATATTTTCAATACGTCATTTGTGTTTACAAACGCTTATGATGTGATTAGAACGAGTAAAAATGCGTTAGGCACAATTTTTTTTACTTTAATGATTTTTACAATTATGCATCTCAAACAATTTATGCCGAGAGAAAATAGTTTTAAATTGGGAAAAAAACTGGCAAATAAATAAAAGGTCGAATGACTCATTGTTTTGTTGTTTTAATGGTTTCATTAAATTTGTATCGTCAATGCCTTGTTCGTGATAAATTATCAATTTTATTAATGCTCTTAACAAGTAAAATCATTTCTAAGAAAATATGTTTCAAAAATTTATAAATTGAAATTGCAAGATACTTTAAACATTTTACCTAACGTAATCCTCTTCAGTGTTCAATTAGGGTATAAATTACCAAAAATTCCTCGAAAGGAAGGAAGTTTACATCTGCGCTAATTGAATAGCTGCCAATTCTTAAATTCTTGATGCGGAAAGATTGAAAGAGCCAAATTCAAAGTGACGGCTTTTCTCTTGAAAGATTTTTAGAATAAAGGAAGAATTAGCTTTCTTTGAGAGGTTAGCTTGTCGCTTGAATACTTCAGAAAGACCTATACAATGAAGTGATAAGGAATCTATTTAATGAATAATTACAAAATGGAGTAAAATTATGAAGAAAGGATGTTTTTGAGAGACGAAAAAAAAACATTTCCTGTAGCAAACCACTTATTAACTTTAATAAAATGTATAAGTGGACTATTTTTAAAAATACAGAAGCAGAAGTATTAAATTACAGTATGCTTCTTGTTTAAAATATGAAAACGATGCAATCATGTCTATAAATGCACTTAACTGTTTACTTAGGAAATATATAATAGTACTACAATAAAGTAAGCATGATTTATTGTATCCCAATTGATTATTATAAGTATGTTTGGCTAAAAAAAAAAAAAACTTATCTTTTTTTTCTACGATTAGTAGTACGATCATAATTGATGTCTCTTATTAAGAAAAGAATATAAGCGTATGATCATGTGCGCATGATAAGAGCACTGCTTCCTAAATGCCTAGTTTTTAGATTATTTCCTACACTTAAAAAACATGTTTAATTATAACATTATTTTCAAATTAAAAAAAAAAAATCGATATTTTTGATGACGTCGAATATTGCAGTAGCAGAAAAAAATATAAAAACTTAAATTTACATAAATAAAATGTAGGGTAAGAATAATTACTTATCACGTTTAAAAATTGTTTTTGTTTTTGTTTTAACATGACATTTTAGATTTATTAATGGAAAATATGCAGTTGTTAAATATTTCGATACTAAAATAACAAAATATTTTGATTTAAAGAACTAATCTAGATGGAGATTTGCTTCTCGCTCTTGCCCTGGATATAATATTCGTGTTCATGTCTTAAGCCTTTCTGCTTATATATATATATATATATATATATATATATATATATATATATATATATATATATACTGTTTTTCACCTTTTTTCGGCTACTTTCCCATAAAATTTAAAACAGAAGAGCAAAGCATGGAAGAAGGCTTCATGTAAAAAATATCTCTAAGAGCAAAAAAAAGTCAAAAAGGAATAAAATAAGTAATAGGTATTGAAAAAATAATTGACTTAAAACAGAATTTTCTAAAAAAAAAAATATAAATGAAAAACATGTACCAAAGATTTTTGATTCGGAAATTTTATGGGAATGTTTTTAACAATTCAAAAAATACATTAACGCCTACGGAGGAATTTCTGATCATTTCACCCTGGAAATCAGTACAGAACACCTTTCTTACCTCCCAAGAAATTGAGAATATTGAGTAGGAAAAGGATATTTATTAAAAAAATGAAATAAGGTTTCTCGTTGACTTAACATTTACGCAATACAGAGCGATATTGACTGAATCAAAATTATTTTTTAGTGTGAAATACTAATTTTCAAAAGATTTTTCTTTTTCTTTCTTTTTTGTTTTTGCATGTAAGCTTTCTATTTATTTATTTCATTTTTAAAAGTTTAAGGAAAGTATGTTCAGAGCGATTTATTCTTTGCTTGAAGGAAAGAGCTGCAAACATTTTTTTGTTGATGAAAATTATTTAATTCATGGAATTTTTTTTCGTTGTTTTTTTTATTTAGTTATTTATTTTGCGCACCATAAAAAAAAGAAATGATATGCTTATTATTTTGCTATGCTATGCTTATTATTTTGCCATGCTATGCTTATTAATTATTATGCTATTATTTTTTTTCTACCTTAATCGAAAGCGCTGCAAACGATATTTAGCTTTGAGAAAAAATGTCTTATCTTTATTTATTTATTTTTTAAAAGAGCAATATTTCTCCCAAAAAAGATGCCTTTATACTCTCAAAAACATGCAGCTACTTCATATGTTTAAGTATTTGTTTTTTACCAATTCAGATTCAAAATAGTAAATTAGTAGATTTTTTTTTAAATTTTGTTCTTTATTTTCCTCTCAAGAAATTGTAATCTTTAAAAAAAAGTTATCCTAAAAAAAAGGTCATTACATGAGAAATTTACTTATTACATGAAAAAAAAGCCTAGCAGTTTGAGAAACTAAATTTCGTATAAATACATCAAACAGTATTTGAATGAAATATTTATTAAGAATTCAATTTTAGTAAATATTTCCACTTTTTACTTTTTCATTTTTCGGCTTTATAATAGATCAACTGTAAGAGCAGTAATTACACAAGGTTAGTGAGTCAATTTTTCAAATTTGTAGTTGCGTAATCTTATGACCATATCATTAACGATTGATCATTATTATTGTAAACACATTCTGCCGTTGAAAGGAAATCCATGTATCGTAAATGAGAAAAACAAACAATATGGTATAAAATAAAAATGACCTGCTTTTTATTCTGCTGCATTCTATTCTCTAGCAATAAGTCACTGCCCTCGTAAAATTCCCAGAAATATTTGGTTCCATGATATTTCTTCCCTTCTTTGTTATTGTTTGAAATTATTTTAAAAGAAAGCGTTAACAGTGTTTAAAGGAAGAAGAAATTTCGATAACTGTTTACGGATCGGTGATAACTGTTATGTTTAGTAGACGACGAAAAATCTGAAGAACAATATAGTAAAATATGATGCTTGCCAAATCCTTAGATAAATTAATAAACTAAAAAATCGGATTCATACGTATGAAATTTAGCATTTCTCTAAAGTAGGTTATGACGTCTTAGAAACAAACTTGTACTAGAAGCATCTTCGATAACTCAAAAATGTATTGCACATTTCTGCAACACCCGCGAAATAAAATATTTTTATCATAAACACCCTTTTTGTCAACTTTTGTTCACAAAAGAAAAAAAACTACTAATTAAACTCTATTCTAAATATACTTTAGAATATTTAGAATAATTAAAAGTTTTTTAAAGTAATCTAACTATACTTTAATGAAAGATTAATTTTAGTTAAATCTAGAAAGAATGAAGTAAAACAAATTGTTTGAGTGTTTTTTTTCATTTCAGATATCTGAATTAATAATTAACTCCATAATTCATTGGTTACTTTAATTACGCGCATCACTCTGTAATTTAAGAAATAAGTAAACACATTTGTGCTTGAAGTGTAAAATAAGATATAACAACGTTTTATTAAGCAAAACGTATTTATGCAAACGTCAGTACTTATTATGTAATACTAAAACTGTGTTCTACCTTATTTCACTCCGCTAGTTTTTGTTTGCTAATAGAAAAACTTAGTTTCTATTGTTTACGACCATTAAAAATCATCATTTAAAAAATCTTTTCACTTTTTAAATAAAGATTAAAGACGAAATATAGAACATTCACTGAACAGTATCATCTGAAGAGGTTTAATTAGAGACGGATGTAAATTTAATGATTTTATTTTTGAAGGAACATTTTATTGCTACTAATTGACTAGATACCAAGTCTTAAAGATTTGATAAGAAAAGACAAGGTATTGGAAGCGAAATGACTGAATTCGGAGATTCCCTGTTGTTAAAAATATATTTTTATATCTTCGGGTTATTCTTTGAGCGTTTGAGGAGAAAAATGGCGTACCAAGAGTTAGAAGTTTTAGTCTGAGCAATGTATTGTGCTTTTTTTTCCTCTAAATAAAAGATGACTTTCGGAAAATGGTAGTTTCTGAAGACTGGACAATTTATTTAATATTGATATGCATTAATAACATGCAGTCTGTTGTTATTATAAATAATGAAAACAAATGTCTTTCCACAACCCCCGAACTTGATAACCACCATTAACATATAATTTTATAGTGTATCCCTTTTATTTTGGCAACGTATTTCAATATTTTTTATCATCAAAATGCACTGACATTTTAAAATGTTGAATCAAAATGTATCAGATTTTATTTCATCCAGTGTACGAAAAAAAAAAAAAACACTTTGTTGCAAACGAAAAAAGAAAAATTTCAGTTTTATTTATAGAAAAATGCTACCCAAATAAAAACGAAGAGAAAAGATAATTACTTAGTTTTAGGTCATCGTTTTTATTGGTCAACTTTATCTGAAAATTACCAATTAACTTTTACTTTAAATTGGATAAATTCCTTTATTCTTGTTTGTTTTACTTTATATTATTTATACGGGGAACCTTTAGGCATTTTTATCAGTTATTGTAATAATAAGCATCATTTACATTGTCCTTAATTTTGGTGCCTTCGGAGCAAACCAGTAACATCTAATTTGAAAATATCAATGTTCAAGGTAATATTTTGTACCGTGAATTTTTAGGTTATTTTTTCTTTCAGCTGAGTTTTTGAAAAAAAAAAGGACATATTTAATTGAACCCTTAATTGAATAGACCATTGATTCAAAACAAAAAAAATCATTTTAGAGAGGCTTAACGACCAACATTAAAACTGAAAAACATTACGAAATTAGTAAAACCATTAATGAAATGTTGCACGAACATGTTAAAAGACACACTTCTTTTATACAATCCATATTTTAACTTTGTAGTTTTATTAAATTTGTCGTTGTTAGAAGTAGTTGTTAGTGTACAATTAGTCTTCTCTTATTTGAGTATTAAATACTTTTAAATCGTGTTTTATATATATTTCAAAGATTTTTTTTTTTGAAATTACTGTTAGTTTTCTATACGCGTTTAATATTTTTGGAAAAACAGATAAATAAGTAAGCAGATAGTAATGAATCTAAGAAGCATCCAAGTTTTTAAGACGCTTTTGCTTTAAGAAAAACCAAAAATAAAGTTGGGCACATTTTCTGATACATTAATGAATGTTCTTAATGAGATGCAGGTGTTGATATCAGAGCATATCTTATGCAACCTTTTTAAATGAACGAACATAATCAGAGAAAAATAAAATGAATTAATCCTGCTCCATAAGGAAAAATCTGGCAAATGTTCGTTGTCATCCTTTTCTTTTTATCACATCAAAGAAAGAAAGAGCAGCTGCTGCGTTCTGAAGTACGAAAAAGAATTCTTAATCTCTTTAAAACAAAACTTTCTGTGCTAGTTCTCTCTCTTTTTTGGGAGAAATAAAGAACTTTCTGCTTAAACTTTAACTCAATATTTTTTGATTGTGGATTCATCTAACAAATCGCATTTTTATTTTTAATCAAGCTATTAGATGTTATTTTCTTTTAAAAACAGGTTTGAATTCTAGTTTTTGTTAAGTATTTTAGCAGAGTAGGTTTTAACTTGGTTATATAGTGTCTTAGTACTATTAGTACTTACATTTCTTCCGTTATACAATGGAGAGTTTTTAAAAACCACCTGTCAACCTGACGTCGTTTGCACGTTCATTATTTTCAGGGCAATATGCAAAACATACACCTTGAACCTTAAGTACCTAAAATTGGGGTGAGTCGGAATACTTGTTATTTTTGATCATAATATAAAGGTAGTTAAAAGTTTTATTTTGAAGTGGATTTTTAGACTGAAAATTTCAGCCTTGGTTTGTTCTTAAATTTTAAAGCAAAAACAAACCATACAAAGTTGTTTGTATTTGTGTATATACTTTTATAGTTTGTTCCGAATTTAACTTCGAAAAGGGGTGAATCGGAACACTTGTTGAAATATTTCTTTTTAACGATTCAACCTTTAATAAAGTTTATTAAAAACAAATAGTGGTGATTGAGAGGGACGGATTGAGAGGATACATGCAATCTTATTTGGTCGATCACTGAAGTCACGTTTTTGTGTAAAACTACGTAGACTTAATAAACATAATGGCCCTGCAAATCTACTACCTTACACTAGCTATTTACTCAAACCTCTATGGATTTTTTTTTTTTTTTTTTGACCAGAAGATGACTTTTTACACAAATAGAACGAACTGGGGGCTTTCTCTCAAAAAGAGCTGTGCCTTTTCGAAGTGAAGCAAATATGATTCAGGAAATAGCTTAGTACGAACTAGCCTAATTCTTCGCAATATGCTTCAATGCTTTTTCTATGAGTATAAAAAGGTAAAAAGCTGAATTCTGAAATTTATTAATTTATAATTGCAATTGCATTTCAGTTTCTTTTTATTGTGTTTAAAACATCAATGAAATTCATAGTCATTTTCACGACATTAAGTATGCACGGTTTTACCAGCATTCCCTACAAATTTTAAAATTAATGTAATAGGGCAATTTCCCAAAGTGGAGGAAAAAAATATCTAATTGGATCTGAGACATAAAATCTTCACAGGAGAAGTTTTTTAAAACGCACACCATTGAAAACGAGCGAAAATGCACAATCAAGCAATGACATATTTAATTAATCAATTCATGAAACATATAAGGAATACTGGCATTTATTAAGCAATATATTTTATCTAAAGACAAATCCACTTCCAAAGGGAAAGAAGGGAAAAACAAAACATCGTACATCGGTATTATTCCCTAAACCGTTCCACGGTTCTTTAACTGCAAATCTCAATGCATATGCATGAGAGTCTCTAAAGCAGTGGGATTTGTGTGAGCTGAATTTAAATCTCTAACTTTTAATTAAGAATACTATTTGAAAGAAAAGCTTTAATGATGCAAGTTGAGATTAAAATACTAGCTTGTCAGGTTGGTTAATTAAAAAAAGGGAGAGAGAGTATTCCAGATGATAAAAGTGATGAAAAAAGTATTTCACTTATTTGGATTACAACGGCTTTGATAAATAACGGAATTACTCTTTTCAAAAGTAATTGTGCAATGGAAAAAAATACATAAAGGGTGTTTTTTAGAGGTATTGAACTTTAAGTTGGCAACACTGATATGTGCGCCATTTTGAAAGCTGTCTCTTGTTCTGTGTTTAGTTTGGCTTGTCATTCCGTCATGAATAGACAACAAGACGGTGCAACCTCCCACACAGAGCGTGTCACAATTAAATTAATTAAAAGAAACGTTCGGTAAACGCATAATTTCGCATAATGGAGCCTTGAAGTGGCCTGCAAGATCATACTACTTAACAACGCTGGACTGTTTTTCGTGGGGCTATGTGAAGTCTCTGGTCTACATGAATAACCCACAGACGATTGATACATTGGAAGAGAACATTCGCCACGTTATCACTGACATACGTTATCACTGACTCGTATGGCCTCCACTGTTACAAAAAGTGAGAAAATGGGACTTCCCGATTAGACTTACTCCGAGCCAGCCGAGGTGGCCATATGCCAAAAATCATATTTAAATAAAAAAGGCAAAGAATCCTCTTTCGAGTACAGTCAAATTCATGGCAATTATAACATGCACCATACCAAATACACCATATGACTATGTTTTATTTGAACCTAAAGTTCCATACCTCTAAAATAAAAATAAAAAACCTTTATTTTTTGTAATTGCTCCATATCCAGCTTTCTTTAATGTTTAAAAAAAAAATAAAATAGTTTGATCCTTTAAAAAAAAATGACTTACCTAGTAGACCAAGCCGGTAATTAATTGTGACAACAACAACATTGCCGAAACTAGCCAAGACGCTACCGTCGTAAGCATTCCCAGAATTCCAGTTGTAAGATTCTCCATGAATGTATACCATAACCGGTAGCTTGGCCTGATCTGCTCGACCCACTGTAAAAAAAGGGTATAAAAGAAAAAACATGAAAGATATATGAAATTACGTATTATTTATCTTGTTTCATAATACTTAAAAAATATAGATTATGCAAACACAGTTTTATTATTTCAATAATTTGAAGTATTGTAATTACATTGGAAAGAAATTACTAAACGTACATGTTCTAACTAAATACAAAATAATAAAAATATTGTCCTACTGAATAATAAATAGGTTTTGCTTAGTAAAAATTATAAAAGTACTTTGTAAATATCTGGAAAGTCGTGTGATTTTAACCTTGAATTACTTGAAACAGACTTTTACCAAAGGATTTTTTATTGAAATAAAGGGCTCGGAACAAGAATGCGTTATGCCACATAATGCGAATTTTTTAGCAGTTCAACTTCCAAAATACTTAGAAAAAAAATTTGGAAATTTTCAAATGTATTATACATTCTATATTCTGCAATGCGAAAACCAGATATGTGTTTCCCCAAATAACATAACCCATTGTCATGTTTATCTCAGTTTTAGTGATGAGAAACAAAAATTTTAAACGAAAAGTCACTCCTAGTGGCTAGTCATTTTATGCCTCTAGCCTTTCAATTTTCTTGAAGCTGTTGAAAGCATTGTAATTACATCAAGAACACATACTTATACATCATAATTTTGCTTTTTTCTTTGCACAATGGTCAACGTTCAGCTTTTTGCTCATTTTAAACAAGCGTTTCACTATTTCAAGTAGTATAAGCATATCAATTTCCTTTGACCATACATCACGCACATTTTAGTCAAACTGAGCAACTTAGAGCTGGAAAAAGATTTTAAATCAAGTTTAGGTCCATTCCCACGAAAAACGGTCATTTTGTCCCACACGTGTTCCCTTCATATATGACATTAAAAATTATACTTTAAAATATTATTTAACAAACTTTTTCTGCTTAACAAATTTCTAAACTTATGTGTGATATCTTTAACAATCAATTTCTTCATATTACCCCTATACAATTATTACCTTTTTAAACAAATAAATGAACTGTCACGTGCAGGACAAGCGGTTGACTTTTCAGTGGAATGGTCCTTCATCGTATCAGCAATTTCAAGCTTAGACATATTAAACATAAAGTAGAATGACACTTTCTAGGTGAAAAACCTTTGTTATAATGTGTAGATACGATGCGTTGCGTGAAGGTAATATCCAGAATGTCAGATATTGTGCTGCAATACTACAATTTTCAGCATGAAACTAACACTTGTATGCAATGCTAAAAAGGTTGTAACACCAAAACGTACAACTGCACCTGTTTTACATTTCGTTCACAATTTGTTTTCTAAGAATGTGACAGTTTGTTCGTAGAATGATATGGATTACTAAAATGGGCATTACTAAAGCTGCTATTGGTTTGTATCAAGGGGGTTTATTTAACTGTTAGAACTTTGAAGAGGATTGGAGAGAAATTTGAGGAGCATATTAATAGCAGCTAGAAAACCAACCGTCATGGTATAACGGATAACAATTGCTTCTACATTTGAACGAAGCAATTGCTTGTTCGGAGTGATTGTTGAAAGTTTAACCCAAACTCCAGTGGATTACCTCTAAACTCCAGTCGACAGCGTTCATTGTTGACCACTTTTTCGTTTCTAAATTTTTTTCATTTTCCTAAAAATGACAATCTTACCCGTAAAACAATTAAGTTACCGGATCCAGTTCAGCCTTGTCAAAATAAAGCATTTCTCTGCATGTTTAACATTATCAAAAATATTATCACATTGTCATGTTGTGGCGCGAGTTTTATTGTTGGCGGTCAGGAGCGTTACTCGATCAGTAAATTGGCTATTATATCTATCGAGATGTAGCATTTGAAATGCTTTTTACGTAACTGTGGTATACACACAAACATTATAAATGAAAAGATAACACACCAATTAACATTCGTTTTTGATCTAAAACTACGTAAAGAAAGGTAATATGGTTTAAGCATAGTATTTGAACTTCCGCAATTTCCGACTTTGATACTTGCTTTAAATCTATTTCACACATGCTACCGAACGCTCCGGAATGTTAACGTACCGCAAGCTGCTACATCAGAAGAGCATTGCGGGCATTACTAAGTGATAATGCGCATCGAGGTTGGTCTAAAAAATTAACTGAAACTTTCAATATGGTACAGTTTTAGCTGTCAGAGAAAAGACACCGTTTGTGGTAAATGAATGACAAGTCTTGATTACAATCAAACACAATGTTGTATCATAGCCCAATTTTCAGGTATCCCGATCATAATGTAACTTATAAATCCAAGTTTCGTAGGCCATATTATTTAAAACCCTATCGTTAAAAATGAAACATTTTTTTTTTTTTTTGAGAATGACTGATTTTTGTAACATTTATGTATGCGATTTACAATTAAATATTATTTTTTCTAATGTGTGTGCATTAACTGAATGTTTTATTCATAAATGTTTTGAAACTACATATGTATATATACTAGTTATTTTGTTTTGGAAAACTTAAAGCTATAAAACGAAATTAAGAAAATCCCATTGCTCATCTCATATATAAGGTAATGATAAGATTAAAATCATGTGAAAACTGATATTTATATAAAAAACAGTTAATTAATAATAAACACTTGCGAAATACTAACTTTGCGACGGTTAAGAAACAACTCGAAAATCCTTGTAGCGTTATGCTTGCGAATATTCCTATTCAATTATCAACAACTTAGTGTGTTGCCACTCAAATACAAATTTTATAAATAATAAAATTCAGACCTTATATTCGGATCCGCTCGATATTAAATTTAGTTGCAATTAAATTTAAAATTGAAGCGTAATTAAATAAAAAAAAAAAAGAAACATGTTGTCCAAATCTTTCTGGTGGGCGACGACCGCGTCGTAGGTAATAGAGTCTGGTTTGCATTCTTCCTCCGATCTGGCGTTTTCCTGCAAATTGTTGGGGTGAAGATGTTGCACATGAACAACTTTATTTTGCATATTGATGTTTATGATCTCGTAGCATATGGTACCGACTGGACGAACAATTAAATAGTCCCTTAAAAATTGGAGAGAGGTTATGATCTCCTTGTTCCTGCCAGTCGTAGAAAACGAGATCTCCTGTTTTAAAGGAATGCGGACGACGATAAAGATCAAATTTGCGTGAATTTGCCAAATGCGTTTCGTACACATTACTTATGGATTCGGCCCCGGCTAGGTTCAGAAGATCAAATTGATCTTCGCGTGTTGTGTCGTCAAAAATTCGAGAGGAAGACGTAGTTCATATCCACGAAGCAAGTAAAACAGAGACTGATGTGGAAACTGATATTTAAAAAAAAAAACATTTAATTATTAATACGCACTTGCGAAATACTAACTTTGCAATGGTTAAGAAACAACTCGAAAGCCCTATGCGGAGATGTGCTTGCGAACATTCTTATTCAATCATGAACAACTGAGTGTTGTCACTCAAATACAAATTTTATAAATAATAAAATTCAAACCTTATACATATCTCAAATCATTATACAAAAAAAAAGGAAAGTTTACTTTACAACCTGTTTTGACACTGAGATTATATTTTTATTGAATGATGCAGGGTATTATTTGTTACATATCCAACAATTATGGACCCGGCAAGCAAGTTAAGCAAACATATGAGTTAAAATATTTATATTTTAAACAATAGTTTTGTTTAAAACTAATTGCTTTTGACTTTCTTGCGAATACTTTTGTTGTTCGTTGTGTTCGTTAATGGATTTTCTGAAAAACAATTAAAGAAGCAAAAACGGAAAACTTCTTTTGACGCTATTAACTTTGATTAATCACCGTCAAATTTAAGAACAATGCCTTATATGTTAAGAAAAGAAAAAAACCAAATTAATGAGGCATTTAAGATTGATTTCACTTCTTGCGATTTTGAACTTGAATTTCGTTTCAGTACATCTTTAAAACTCTTGGGTGACATTAAAACTATGATCGTTCCATTTTGCATTCTAACTGATTCAGTTCTTTTTTTAAACCTTAAAATATAAAAATGTACGGAGGAAATCAGGAACTAATTGTTTGTTTGAACATTAAAGCAACTACACTGTTTTTTTTCAAAATAAAGTATATATATATATATATATATATATATATATATATATATATATATATATATATATATATATATATATATATATATATATATATATATATATATATATATATATATATATATATATATATATATATATATATATATATATATATATATGGCAAAATGGCAATTAAGACTGATTTTTGAATAAAAACTTTTCGTGAATACAATACTTCCGTTTTAAAAGGAAGTAAAAATGTTTGTGTTAAAGAGTCGGGTAGAAACAGTTCAAGTTAAACATGGCTGTGTTAATCATTTGTGCATCGGAAGTTACCTTAAGATTAGACGAATTACTTAAGACTTTCAAGTCAATCTCAAGTCAATTTTTATGTTTTTTCAATTGGGGGATTCAATAAGTTATATCTCCGGTGTACCCTCTACAATCTGCATCAATATTTTTTTTTTTAGCAAAATTAAATCATTCTCTTGTGTCAATAGTTAATCGCTAAAAAGTTGTTTACTTCGGAAAAATATTGTGCAAAAATCTCCGTTTCAGACTTCGCAAAAATAAATAAGTAAATAATAAAAAAAAAAACGCTTTTGATTGAAAGTGCTCTAAGCATTAAAAATAATAATTTGAAGAAAAGTATAAAAATATTTCTAATGGCATTATTTAGCTTTTTTTTTTTTGACAGTAAAAGATGGAAAAATGGAAGAATGATTACTATTGAAAAGTTTTCATAGCCTAATTTTGTTTGGATTACGTATCACCTGACAATGATCTTCCGCTCTTACAATACTCATGCAATACGCATCATTCCTCTTTCGCTATGAAAGTAAAACGGCACATAGCTTTCGTCGATTATAAAATGTGAAATGAAACGCATGTTTGTGCGGACGGCATTTTTTTAAAATTTACTATTTCCTTTGTATCAGAAGATGAAAAAGTCAGAATTTCTGTGAATAACTTTCAAACAGGTTTTAAAATATACTTCAATCAGCAAAAAAAAAAAAAAAAAAAAATCTTCTTCAGACAAATCTAGAGTTGTGAAGAACTTATCGTAAGTGTGGAAGTTCATTGTAATCCAAACAAGTTTATGCTAAGAAAATTTTTCAACAGTTAATCTTTTTTTTCCATCCTTTAATGACAAAAAAAAAAGGCAAAATAATCCCATTAAAAATATTTTTATACTGTTCTTCAAATTATTATTCTTAATATTTAATACACTTTCATTAAAAAGGGTTTTTTTTATAATTTTATTTTTTTATTTATTTATTTACTTTTGCGAAGTCTGAAACGGAGGTTTTTGCACAATTCTTTTCCAAAGTAAACAACTTTTTAGCTATTAACTGTTGATGCAAATCCTTTAACAGTCTAGTATTAATTGTTCTGAAAAGTTTTTGGCCTTTTTTAAGCTTAAAAGGGATTTAAAGTAATAGAAAACTTGTATTTTCTACAAAACAATTTTCATTTTTTTTCTTTAAAACAACAAAAAAATAACACCCTTCTCCTTTTTTTCTACGTAGCAAGAAAATCTTTTAAATTTGTTACAAAAAATTAGTTGGATGCAGATCATAGTAGGTACTCCGGAGATATAACTTACTTAATATCCCAATTGAAAAAACATAAAAACTGACTTAAGATAAAGAGTGGCGACACTTAACTCTTCATAGAATAATTTCTGTCGCTCACACTAAAGAGAAAAATATTAACTTGCAATTGATACCAAATTCAGTTTAATTGGTTGAAAAATAAAGAAATTAGAGAGATTTTCTGAATTTATGCCAAAACGGTGACTCCGAAAAATGATAAAAAATCAAATTTAAAAAAAAATCTCCAAAGCGTAGTCTTCATTCAAAAAATCTAAAAAAATTAATTGTGGCTTTTCTCATATATATCTATTCGTAAAAAAATAATGGAAAAATCGGAGACATGACGGCACGGCCGACTACTTAATTCAGGTGATTTGACGTGGAATGATCCTTTGTTAGTATAAAAAACAGAAAGTTTAGGATTTCCTTCGCAAGATCAATGATAAATTAACAGGAAACGTATATAAATACACTGCAAATCTGTAAATACTTTTAAGTCGAACAATTGTCTTTGTATCACACCTTTTTTTTTTCTGGAGGGAAGATAGGAGAAGATCTTTTGGAAAATTATAGAACACTCGTCTTCTTCCAGCGCAATAACGATGGCCAACTGGCAATCTTTCTCAGTGTTGGTCTGAAGCCTCATTCCCAAAACACGGATATAAAATCTTCCGATACCACGTGTTGGGGCAGGCTCCAAGTGCCAACTGCTGGCAAACGGACAACAAATTAGTTTTGCAAAGTGCATTCTGGGTTAAAATCCTTCCTTGACTCCAGTCGAAAACAAGAGGAAGAAATGTCCACATTTACCCAGCAAAAAACTGGAATGTGGGTACAATCAGGTTTTCCGGGGTAGAAAAGGTCTACGTAAACGCGGCTGTTATGTCAGCTGTACTAAAGTGCCTTTCATACTCGGAAAGAAGAAACTTCTACAATGATGCATCAAAAAGAAACGAGTTTTGCGCTAAAATAGCGATATGTTCTGTCAAAAATAACTTAATATAGTCAGGAAAAAAAACTATAATTTCAAAAAAAAAAAAAAAAAAATCCGATCGGAGTGCGATAATAGTGTCCCATCAAAAAGTTAGGGTTAAGATATTTACTTAACATACCAGTTTGTTGGCAGTCTCAGCTTCAATGAGATGGCATCTGCCTTCAGGTCGATTATTCAATATTCCTGACTAATAAGAAAAACGATGAGATAATCGGGCTATCTAGAATATTGCATATTTACTAACGTTTAATTTGAAATTTATACAGTTAAAACATTTTACGGAAAATTGCTATCTAATATTTTCTATTAAAAAGACACAATAGTGTCTGATGGATTTATCTAAGCATAATTACTGTATGACATTATTCCACAGATAACTTAAAAATTGTACAATCTGTGTTTGGTAATGTAACATTCTATTTTACGAAATTAATGTGTTATAATTTTTACTGCGTTGATACCAGAAACGGAATAAAAAGTGTTGAAAGAAACAATATTGAAAGGTGAGTAAAAGAAAAATTGATAGTTACAATTGCTGTAAATTGTTTTGAGGATAAAAATATTTCTGAAGACTATTGGCTGAATTCCTTCTTCTAAAATGTCGACATTTTTGTACCGTTTTTTAAAAAAATGTTTCTGCAGGGCCAACTAGTACTTGTTTTTTGGTGCTCATAAGTAAGCATTTCCGCTATCCGATGCTTTTAATATATGAACAGTCTCAAAAAAAAAGTGCTTTTTGTCGTATCCGATAGTGAAATTCAAATAACAAATTTAATACCCTTGCTCGTTTTTTTACCTTTAAACTGAAAAGGAGTTAGCTTTGGAAGCTAAGAATAGATCGATAATGCGGCGAAAATTTTAATTAACTTCGTCGCAAACGTTGCTTTCTGGCTCTCTAAATTCTTCGCGGAAATTTAATATGTCACTTTGATGCTGCATACATAATGTATAATTTATTTCCAACCCATTGTTATCGCAGAATAAAATTCCTAGGGACTTTATTGCTTCCCTGTGCTTATGCTCTAGACAAGGAGAAATTCAAATTAATATTTATTGAAGATTGAAGGAGACTTTTCGAAAAAGTATTCAGTTCTCTCTCAAAAATTGCAAACGTTTGGTTATTGCTCTTTAGAAGAAATTATCATTATTCATTTTAATTATGCTATTTAATAATAAAATTTCCTTCAGCACTAGTTTGCAATTCACAGTTTATATCAGCTCTAGTTTAAAGTATTTCTTTGTACGTTTCTTGAAAGGTAAAAACAATATATCCGTGGATAATTTAGCGATAATTAATTATTTGTTTTGCAAATGTTTGTTTTAATGTTTAAATGTGCACATATTTGTTTTATTATAAGAAGAATATTTACTTTTGATATTACAATTTAGGAAAATAGCTAGCTCATGTTTTATGCAATAGAAAATTTCATAAAAATCTGTAAATTTACTTGAATTGCTTTACGAAGCAATATTGAAGGCGATTTAAAGCATTCAGTAGTTTTGTTAAAAATTAATTATACACTCAACACATTTTATTGTGTGTTTGCTAGCTTTAATAGCCAAAAGACTTCAAAAGAAAAGATTTAAAAAATCAAAATATTAATATAAGTACAAGCAAAGTGATTTTCAAATGTTTCTTTAGGAAGAAATTTTTAGCGTTAGCTAATCTTTAAATTTATTGAGAAATAGTTTGTGTATGTATTGTCCGTTTTTCACGAGAAGGCACTTCATCACGCCTCCATGAACGCAAGTTCCATTTTACGCGGGAGTAATCGGTACGCAATCCACGCGCTTCTAAAGGAGACAACCAGACTGCCTGATTTTGGGCGTGCATTTTAATGTGCAAAAAAGTGTTCGTGTCCTTTACATCACTTGCTTCATTTGTCTGTTGGTCTGTTGTCATTTTAGTTATTCTTGCATTTTAAAAACTGCTGCTTTTGCAACAAAATGCTATGATCGAATATACCTTCTGCCGAAAACAGCGAAATAGAATCATCGGATACCACGTGACGAGGGAAGAGTCAAAAACCTTCTCGTGGAAAACGGACAATAGCCCCGAATCCACTTTTTATTCATTTTTTAGAAGATTTTATTTGAAAGTAAGTATGACACATAATTGTTTTTCAAGGGTCAATTTTTGTGCAAAATAATAAAAATAGATTTGAAATTTGTATGATGCTTTGGTAAAATGTAGTTTTAAGTCAAAACAGAAATGACTGTATAAAGGCTCTTTGACTGCTGTGTGGATACTGTCACAAAAAGGGGTTGCTAACGTATTTCCGCCTTCTAAATGGTATATGAAAAAAAAAAAAAAAAAAAAAACAATCTGTTCTTTTTTTCATAATAGTTCTTCGACTGTCAGGAAACGGGGTTGTTTCCTTTAACATAAATTAGGCTTGAAAAAGGACAACCATCGATGTCGCCATTCGAGCCACCATCAGTATATTTTATTTTTTTAAAAATGGAGCCTTTTTAACAAGATTTTGATAATTTTTTGATTTGATAGTGCACTGTACTAAAAGTCATGTGCTACCGTAGCATAATAAATGCTGTACTTACATTATCCGTATATTCTAGTCGTAAAATAATCAAACATGTTTGAAAATTTCTTACAGGGGAATAAATAGTGAATCATATGAAGTAATGACTTATGATTCATTTTGTGCATATACTCTACGAAATGAGGATAGCCCTGTTTCAGAGAACTTTACCTGCTTTTTTTTTTATATTACTACTTGTATATGGAGATTAATAATATATATATATATATATATATATATATATATATATATATATATTAATTAATGACGGAAAACGGTTTTACTGAGAAAAGAGATAAAAGAGATTTTTTGTTTAGAGAAACACATATGGGTCATTCTCCTGCAATGTGGAATTTTACAATCCTGAATTTTTAATTTTTGAACTTTTCAGGAAGGATGCAGTTTGGCATTTTTTTGAAAGACAAAATATGTGTCTTGGTAAAACTACAATAGTTCATTATTCATGTACATTTATTTTGCAGATAAAGTTGCTTTAAATTGTAAAAAGGACAAAAAGTGTCATTACCATCTCATGTTAAAAAAACATGTAGAAATTCCAAAAAAACAAAATAGTGGTTTTAAGTTTACAGTTTGTACTAGCAATAGCCCGACAGAAAATAAAGAGCAAATACATCATTTTAAGTCTTTTAATAAATTAAAAATAATTTTGAGATTCTTCTTTTTATAAAAATATACCGAATGTATTACATCATTCATTTTACCTAGTTCAAATTAAGTCGAGTCAATTAAAAACCTTGAGTAAATATGTTTGTTTTTTTAAAACAAATGAACAGTAATATTTTGAAGACAAGCAATTCTGTAGCAAGGACGGTAATGACTCTGGAATGATAGTAATGACCATGACAGGTTGGAAATGACGGATACATGTTTAAAATAACTTTAAGGAAATATACAGTAAAATTAATGTCAAAATGCTATGTTTTTCTCAAAAAAAAAAAAAAAAAAATAATAATAAATAAATAAATAAATACTATGACAGCATTATTTATGCATTTCTTTTGTATTAAATACTGATGCTGCGAGTTTCTCTACCGAATTATGTTCCTATTTTGCTATACAAAAACATCTACGAGAAATGAGTATAGGGGGATTTTTAAAAACGCAAAAAATGTGTTCTATGGTTATCTGGTGCTTGTCCTTTTCTACGGACCAACAAAATTACTTTTTGTTTTTGATCTGGTCATAAAGTGAATTCTCAGACTATTACTTTGGTTTGAATAAACAACACCTGCACTTTAAGGTCAGAATTAGTTATCATCCTATGACAAATTACATTTAAGAACATTCGATTTAAAATATAATGTACTTTACAAAATGATAGTTAACTGGGATTCATTGACCATTAAAAATAACAGCAATCCACTGCCCAACAGGTACTTATTATATAAGATATTTTTTTTTTAAGTAAGTTTAAGAAAATTATGCATCTAAAACGTTAAAAGCAATTCTACAATTCTGAATCTGTACTGAATTTGAAGCTAAAAATTTATATAGTTAAAATAACAAAGCAAATAATTTTATTCTATCCACATTCTGTCATTAGCATCCAAATCTTTATACTTTGGGCTGGATGGTAATGACGTGGATGGTAATAATATTCCACTTTATTTTACCTGACATGAGCTAAACTGTAGCTACCAATCTAAAACATTTTGCACATTTTGATCAAAGGTTCTTCTAATGTAAGCAAATTAAAAAAACAAAAATACATAATAATGTTTAAAATAACTGTCAGTAGGTATGGATGGTAATGACAGCAATAAAATTTTTTCAGCTTAATTTAATAGTTACACATCTAAGAAAGACGCATGAAGATTTCCACATAGTAAATTTTACTTTTCAAACAAACTTAAGGTGGCTGCTACTAAAACTGAATACTTTTTGGGTTAATAGTACCACCAAGTGATTATGAAAGAGTGCAAAAACTGTTGGATGGTAATGATGCCAGATGTCAGGGACAAATTAAAACTGTTTCATAAAACTTTCAAAATTTGAATCAAACAAAATATCAACTTTGTTTTGAATTTGATTATGTGAGGCAATTATGACGAACTTTTTTCAAGGCCTTTTTTAGTTTTATTTGCAGTATAGTTAGGTCACGAAAGACAAACATTGAGTCGAGGGACAGTGGATGGTAATGATTTTTTAGAAAAATCTTTTTAGTTTTAACAAAAATAGGTATTGTCTATCACTGTTAATACATGGTTTTTTTTTGGTAGAAGGTGACAAATAAATATTATTAAAAAAATAATTTAAAAGATTTATGAAGTTGCTGAGAACATGGGACGGAAAATTCCACATTTCTAGAGAATGACCCATTTATTGATTGTAGTATAGTTTGATTCAAAACATGTTTTCTAGACTAGCATAAATATAGATATTACATATATAAATTTATAGTTTAAGATTTCGTTAGAAGTCAATAGTTGAAATGGGTGTGCTGCAGATTTAATACAGATATAATAATAGATACAGATTTAAATAATTTTGAATTCTCTTGACTTAATTTAAGCTACCGCTGAAGACATCTACTTATGCAATATAATTATATGAACAATTAAAAGCGATATACTTCATAAACATTTTTACCAAGGTGTTTTAACTAAGCATGCCTGTTAAAAGTATTTCCTCGGAAATCTCATTTACAGTGACCATTTGTTACATTACCCTTTCTATAAATGAAAGTCACTGCATAATTGTAAAATATTATAATGAATAACTATCCAGTGAACTAGTATAATTGGCATTCAAAGGTGGTCATGTTAAGCACCTTCAGTTAAAACACACCCACACACACACAAAACGTTATTTACGTAAAATATAAGAATTATCAGAAGCGTCTATGTTCTATATTTTTATCAAAAATACGTATTTTAAGTGATTCATTTATTCTGGCACGGCCTTTATTATAATATGATATTTGTTGTTGTTGTTGAATTTTACAGGCTGGACTGGCAATTTGGGATGCGCTACTTCACTTTTATAGCTGTTCAATAATTTGGTGTGAAGTCCGACTTTCACAGTATGTGAACAGCATGTGTCGGACTGATTTGGAGGTAAATGAGTCGGAGTCGTTAGAAAAAAGCAAACTCCGACTCCGGGTTTCTTTTTCATTAAATTTTTCCTTACTCTACTTGCACTTAAAACAAAAACAAAAAAAAAAACTGACTTGATTGTTTATCGAACTTTCTGTGATACCTACCTACGCCGCCCTTAGTTATACCGACTTGATGGGTGACATCTGGGGTGGACAGTCCCTCTCAAGAAAGGCTTTTTGATTTAGCAAAAAAGCTATTTTTCCTGCAAGATACAGCTTTCAACATATATTAGCCGATCAACATATATTTGTTTAACATTAAACTGGTGAAAACTGATGCGTTTGAATTTTTAAAAAATTTTATTTTTGAGTAATCTCACTTTTAAAATTGCATACACTGGAAAATGTAATTTTAAAACTGAATTTATTGCGTTGTATGTATTGTAGGTTTAGAACAAAATACAGTGCGAAAATTTCATAAAAAGGAATTAATATTTAATCTTTGTTTAGAGGGGTTTTCCCCCTTCCCATGAGGGGAAAATTGAAATAAATAAATTAAAAAAAAACGGAGTCGGAGTTGTCCATTTATCCTCCGACTCCGGAGTCCTGTCCAAAAGGACCCTTTTATGGGGTAGGAAACCATTCACATCTCAACAACGCGTTCACGTAAAAAAAAGGACAAGGACAGGAGATAGAAAGTACGTCATTTTCGGAGCCGTGATTTTAACCCAGAGCTTCACTTACCACCAGTCAAACTTATAAAACCACCAGACATGGTTGTAACATTATATTATGATATATGAAATTGCGCATTATTATATGAAATTGAAAAAAAAAACCTTGTGTTTTTGCAATAATATTACAAAAAACAGTTTTATAATTTTTTATAACGTTATAAACTCCTCCAGTTACTCCTTTCAAACAGTTTTACATACTGTATTCATGTGTAATACTATACGTCTTAATTGTTCATTAACTATTGTATTTTTAAAAAGTTTTTTTTTTTTTTTTTTTTGATTATGTGTTTTCTGCGCACTTTGGAGGAAAGCCTTATTGTTTTTGAAGCACCGTCTAAAGTTTAGACGGTGTTTCGAATCTTTTAAGAAATACGGCCATTCTTTCCTTTCAGATTCACTCCATTTACCAAATGTTTCAACAGAGGTGGATTCTTCAACGGCTGTTCCTATTTTTCCAGGAATGAAAGAAAGAGAATCACTCTGGATAGACAAAGTCATAAATATATCTACGTTCGCGTATTTTCTTCTGCCGCTGAATCAAAAATGATGCAATGCTTGAAAGGATGTCGCACGTTGTGGAGATGAGGTTGTTGATGATGATGATCGTCATCACTACGAGTCGTTGAGTTTCTCCCGCTGCATACCTGACCTCGCAGTTAAAGCTTTTCCCGAGTGTCAGAATTAGTAAGGCTTCTTTCGATTTTATATTCTATTGAAATTTAATCTCATCATTTTAAAGAGTTCATTTATGTATGGAGTATTTTTTTAAGCATATGAAGGAATGTAGATGCTTTAATGAATAATTAGATAAACAAAATGATGTTTGGTCTAAAAAATATATGTTTATTTATTATTATTATTATTTTGGAAAAAGGTTACAATGGTGCTATTTAATATTTCTCTTTATTTTTCTTTTTTTAAAGAAAAGATACTGTCGAAAAAATGTCAGTGAGTTAAAGCAAAAAATAAATACATTTCCCATTTTTCCTAGAAATAATAGGAAATATGCAACGTTAAACTGGATAACGTAAATATAACTGATAACGGAATACACGTGTTTCATATTTTCATGGAACAATTTTTCCAATTCAAAGGTGTGAACTACTGCCAGATGTAAAGCTTTTACTGAATGTCTTTACATCTAGAAGCTCACACCTTTGAATTGGAAAAAGGATTCCGTCAAACCCCGAAACACGTGTATTCTGTAATCTGTTTATTTGTGCTAAACAGAGTTGGATATTTCCTGCTATGAACTGAGACAATCTTTTTAAAAACAGTTTGCAATAATTTTCATTTTTTAAAAATAATCCTGAATGATTCGCAGTCGCTCTCCATTTTTGCCGATTGCGCCACGAATGACGATCGCTCCATTAGGGATTTTTTTCTGCACGTAGTTTTGCATACCTCTTCAACTAATTTGGTTTTCAAACGCAAACAAAAGCTCAATAACATTACACATCTTTATTTGTGATGCGTTAATATTGAAATTATAATATTTCAATTACTTGGCTGAAATATATAAACATTCACTAATATATGTCTACTTATTATGCACTGCGACTTTTAAAGTTAGAGGCATACAAAACCCTTTCAACATTGAGTTGCTTTAGATCTGCTAAACACTACATTTTCGTTGCGAGATGAGAAAGCGTTCATCATTTGTGACGTCAAATGGCGCTCCCTCTTGTTTTCAATAAAGCGCTTTTTTTAAACCTATCTAAAAGAAAAAGGACAACAAATAACTCAAAATTAAGAGTGTCTTGTTTGGGAGATCGAGTCAAAGTTATTAACTGAGACCGTTTTCAAGGGTCTCCGAAAAGAAATTACATTTGATGAGAGCAGAAAATATATTCCTATTTTATTATATATTTATTCACATGTACAGCTGTAACTATGCATCATTTTAATCTTTGAAACACGAAACAAATTGCGCCTTAAGCAGAAAATTCCGCTTTGTCGATTGGTGTCAAAATTAAAAACGTGCAGGTAAATGTTTACCTTTAAAGTAGCCAAACGATGTTAATTAACGTTTGAATAATGCCCACGATTTAAAATCCTGCAAAGATGAAGACAGGCAAAATTAGTTCCTTTGAAAACTTCAAATACTTGGTTTTAGATACGACGTTAACTGCCCCTATGATATAAACCCAAGCAGATTTAGACAAGATACTTGAGGTGTTCGTCTATCAACAAAGAAAAAAAGTTATTTTTGTTTTTCCTACTAGAATATGTTTAGGGGAAAAGAATGGAAATCTCTGCAAATATTTTCCACCAATATTCAAAAGAAATATTCGTCTATAAATAAAAAAAAAAAAATAATAAAAAAATACTTCGTATTTACAAAAGCACAAAAAAATACAAATAAGTAAAAGCTCACAAACAATATGACTGAAATATTTCCAGGAACTGAGGGAAAAGGGAAAACGAAACCCAATATTAGATACGCATTTCCGTTTCTCAAAAGACAGTAAACAAATGCTGAGTTTGCGTTTTGCCTTATTTGTTCATAGAGCATTCTGCCAACTCTGAACAAGAACAGAGCAAGAGCAAAAACAGCTATGATCTACTCGAATCGACAATCTTGTTTATTCTCCCTTCTAACAATATTTGTTAAGCGTATTAAAAATAAAGCTTCATTATTGTCTAATACCATTTTGAAAATACAACACATGTATTATTTCATAAAACAAAAGGAAAACCATTCTAATTATCACACACATCAAATAGAAAATTTTAAGTAGGAAGGCAAAGATATATTTAACTACACACGGGGTGCCTAGATCTTATACTTTTTGGAAGGGCAGAACTTCTCACTTTGAAAACACAGCTCCAAATTTCGCCGAACGATGAACATTTTCCGATGGAACGTCAAATTTCGCCGAATGATGAAAATATTACCGAATAGAGTGTCAATTTTTACCAAATGATGATGGCTTTGCTGAGTATAACTCTAAATACTGCCGAATCATGAGGCAAAATTTGCCGAATAAGGACATTTTAGGGAGGTCGCAGTGACTTTTCGTGACCTCCCATCGGAGCACCTCTAAATTACCCGATAGAAATGAAATTAAATCCGCATGAAATTTTTACAATTTAATTGTTGTTGTTTTTTGAGGGGGGAGGGAGCAACAAATTACGTGTAAATGTAATTGAAAACTTTTATAAATGTAACAGTTTTTTTTTTTCAGATTATATATAATTCCTCTAACTGGTATAGCCAGCTACTTATTGTTAGTTATTTTTATGCCATTAAGTTCATCTTTCAACGATGCAATCTTCGAGGAATGTAACTACTGGAATGTAACATTTTTAAAAATTGTCTATGGAAAATTTCATAAACTTTTTACTAGGTTTTACGGGAGATGTAAATTGTTTAATTTTATAACTTCTAAGAAATTGAGAACCCGTTTTAGGTAATAGATGTCTTCCCAGTGTCACTGACCCCACCCAGTGTGTTTCCCCCCCCCCCTTCCTTCGAATTGAAGCATACCTATTGATATATTAATGGGGGAGGGGGGGAACTTGAATTGTCGGCGAAATTTTGAATAAATCAGTTAATGATGGTATGTCAAAGTTCCTCAATAATCAAATCAGAGTATTAGTAATTGTTTTTAGATTAGGTAAATGGCGTTATACTTGTAATTTCTTGCTATCACATCTTGCCAGTTAAGAAATGACGGTGACATTCCAAAATATTCAAGGAAATGTTTTGAGATGAATACATCTCTCAGATTTGCACTAGATATAAAATCGTCTGGAACTGGGGCCCACTGGTATTCCCATTAGCTGCTTTATGTTTCACCCATAAAAAGAGACCGGTTTCTTTAGGAAGACAGCTAATCCGACAGCTTTAAGGATCATTTTTATTTCATAGCAAGCATTTTTACCATCCAGTGGTACTATAAATCTAGAGGTAGCTATAAGTTCCTAACGTAGGTGTCGACTAGAAAAAACTATTGCTATAAGCAGGGGCGCCCCGACCTTAAATTTTTGGGAGGGCAGAAATTCTCAAACTGACGAATGCTACTCCGAATTTCACCGAATGATAATAACTTTTCTGGAATGGAGTTTAAAATTTTGGCACAGGAAACTCCAGATTTTGCAGAATGAAAATAGATTTGCCGAATGGTGCTCTGAAGCTTTGCGTAATTGAGCTCCAATTTTCGCCAAATGATGAGTTCGCCGAATGTTCAGACGAAATTTGCTGAATTAGGAAATTTTGGGAGGTAGCATTGACATTCTGTGACCTTCAATCGGTGCGCCCCTGAGGGTGGCCGTGCAAAAATTTTAAATATTTAATGCTGTGGTGCAGCTTATTAGCGTTTTTGAAAGAGTTTTAAAATATTGTTAATGTCGTGCAATTTTTCTCGCAATTAATGTAGTAAAATATTTATTTAATTACTCCTGTGACTAAGTTATTTTTTAACGTCTTATGCATCGCAAATGGACATTTTTTCTAATTATTATATATGAGACTTCACAAACTATTTGTACCTTTACACATTGAAATCAAAAGATAAACAAGAAGTTCCGTCTAGACTAAACGAGCCTATTTTTCAGTATACCCATACTACTTTCTAGTACCTGATCAATATTCTCAAAAATAGCTAAAATAGCAAATTGTTTCAAACATATTTATTTTAATATTTTAATCTGATTTCTAGGAATAAAATATCCCTTACTCATCTTAAAAAAAAAAAAAAAAAAAAACGAACAAATGAAATAGCAGCACCTTTCAAACAAAGCAGCTAATACACTTTTTTCCATTAAAAAACTCTTTAACAGCTTTCAAAACGTCATCATATCAAAAAAAAAAGAAGTATCGTCTGCACATATTTTTATGTAGAAACATGAATGACTGCGAGTTTATTCTCCGTAAACTGAGTACCTAAATTAAAACTTTAGCCGGAACATAAAAACAAGTCATATCAACAATAATTATTTCACAGTTAAAACCATAAATGTGGAGTCGGAGTCAATCTCACTTTGGGATGAAGGAGTCGGAGTCGAATATCTAAGAATCGGAGTCAGTCATTTGTCCTCCGTGTATAAAGTTTTGCCAAAGCTACGAAGTCAGAGTCGAAGTCGGAGTCCGATTAATTGTTGGGCACAGGAGTCGGAGTCAGAGTCAGGTGCCCCTAAATTCTCGGATTTGGAGTCTGGAGTTTGACGTCAAGAGCTATTTAAAACAAAATTTGTTTGAAGTAAATCCGCCTTCAAGTACGGAATCTACATTGACTTTCAGTTTCCCCGTAGGCGCTAATGTTAAGGAGTTTGAACTGTTCAAAATTGAACGGAAAATTGTTCAAATCAAAAAGATATTTCACATACAAGTTTTTCATCAAAAGCTTTTTCCTACAAAGTTTGTTTGAAGCAAATTCGCCTCACAGTTCGGAATTGCCTTGAATTTCCCCGTAGGCGCTAATGTTAAGTTTTTTTGAACTGTTCAAAATTGAACAAAAAATAGTTCAAATCAAAAAGTGAAATATGGGAATAAGGTGTCCTCGCCGAGATAATTCGAACAAAAAAAAAGTTTGTTCGAATCGGACTAGTCATTCAAAAGTTATAAGGGAGGGACAGACAGACAGACCGACAGACATTTTTCCCCATCTCAATACACTACTTTCCAATTTTTAATTTTTCGATATTTATTCAATTATTTTATTTATTTTTGACTTTTTTTGCTTTTCGCGATATTTTTAAGATGCATTAAGCCTTCTTTCATGCTTTTTTCTTCTTTTTCTGACTTGTACTGGGAAGTAGGCTAAAAATAAGCGAAATGCAATGCTAACTAAAGAATTTCGTTCCTGCTTCATATCATAATATTATGTCAATAGTCAAGTGATAATAAAATAGTTGTAGATACCATTCAGTAAAGTCGAAGATTTTTTAACTAGCACATATTCGTACCTGATAATATTTGTATTGATGGATTTGTTAAATCGTCAAGATTTTACAAGCTTTCAGTACTAAAGAGCGATATTCTGATGAAAGTGTCATGCGTTTAAACTAACGCAGATATGCATTCAATTAAAGATTAGACAACGTTTTCAAATACATTTTCAGAAGATGTGCTGGAATTGTGTATAAAACTTTTTTTTTTCTATTTTACTGTTTCATCTGAATCATTAAAAAATAAAATGATTTTTTTTTCTGTAACTTACTAAAAATAGAACATTACATATAAAATAACTTTATTTGCAGTTAATGGATTTTCTTGGCTCAGCTCCCAGTTTAAAGTAAATTGCAGTACGAAATCCTACTGTTGCTATGAGGCGAAGATAGGTCATCAATAAATACGCTTTTCTTGTTACAGTACTATTCATAAGAGGATGTTATTGAAACATTAGTCGCTCGAACTTGACTAGCTTTACATGTGCATACAAAATTATTTTTCCTTTTAAAAGGAATCTATAACGAACAAAATCATTTTTCCTCATTGCCTTTTTTTTCTAATTTTGTCAAACATTTTTACCCAGACTGTTTTTTGTGAGTAAGAAATTCTCCATTATTTTAATTACTCACCGAAAGATTTGAAAGAGAAAAGTTCAAGACATTCACTACTTGGGACTAACCCCTAGATAGTAATGAGGATGGAGACAATAATATGTGTATATTTTAAAAACGGAACAATACTCATCTAAAATATTTATCAAATAAATGAAAATTATTTTTAATTGATATTTTAACCTATATTAAAAAACTACTGTTTATTCTTCATTTCTTGACTTGAGCTACTTCTCTCTGAAATAAATTTAAACCATTACGTATCGTTGCACCAAATCATCAATAGGATACCTTATTGTTTTTCCAAGGATTATATATCTTCCCGTTGCATTAAACTGACGATATTGTATATGTCGACTTTATTTATTCCAAACGTAAGTGCGGTACTTTTCTTTTTGAGTTGTTATTATGTAAAAAATCATACCATACAATTGTGAACAGGGCTTTGAATTTTCGTTTTCAGCATTTTTAATGTTCCGTCACCTTCAACAGTCAACAAAGATGGGACGATTGGTGTGGTTTTTTTCTATTTCTTGATCTATCACCTTACTTCCAACAAAAAGCCTCAAACAGCCTAAAATGAACTAGTACTGTTCAAAGCTAACTTTGTATCTATGTATAGTTTGATAGATGTGGTAGATGACTATTTTTTCGGAAGGGTGTAGGTAGATGTGGACATGTCCATACTTATTCCAGAAACCTTGTGACATAAAACAATTGTCCGCGTTGCCTCCTGAACAGAACAAAAAGGTAACGAAAAATGCATTTATTAAACTGTTTGTGGATAAAAATTGACTCCGCAATTTGTTTCATTACGAAGAAAATCTAAACTTCAGCAACGGAACTTGAATTTACGCTAAAGGGTTAACATTTTGTCCGGCGTTGAAATAACCTTCAATATTTGTCATACATTTTAAAAAGCAATGCGGTTATACAATAAAATGTTCGTACAAATAATAGCATTCTTCAAAATACTAACGCCTCCTTTGCCCTATAAGAAAACATATTTTTGACAGTCCTCCAATATCTATATGCATTTATTTCTAATCTAAATTGGAACACGTATTGTGTAGGTTTTAAATGCACTTCCATTCTTGATGGTATTTTGGTTTGCCTTTCTTTCATGCCTTTTATATACCTACTAGCAAATGTACCCGGCGTTGCCTGGGTCAGTAATAATTGTAAGAAACAATCGCTACTTTCTTTCGTTTTCTGTTTTAACTGAAAGAACTCAAAACACACCGCTTTGACGTGATTAAAAATCGAGCTTCTTCCTTACCCATAAAAGTAAAATAGCAATAAGTGTGAAGAACCAACGAATATTCATTTAGAAGCGAAAGCACGAATTTAAGCATATTAAAACTTTGAAGAATTTCCAAAATATGAACTAACAAAAACAAAGATCACCAAAAAAAACCGTGCGCGTGCTTCATTTAATTAAATAGTACACACACGCACACAAAAGGGAAAAAAAAGCTCTCTACTATAAGCTTTAACTCTGAACTAAAGCTCTCCTACCCTCAGGGTGCGAAAAGTAGAGTTTCCAAATGTTTAAATGACTTTAAACTCATGTTTGCTCCGAAGAAGCCTTGATTCAAAATTTTCATTATGATAACTTTTAATACTGCTGTTATTAGGCTACGAATTTTTGTAACAATGGCTTTTATGTTTAATCACATAGAGTAAAGAAATTACATAGAGAGGCCCTGCTATACTAAGAAATTGAAGCCGGAAGTTGCACCACTGTATCCAAAGATCCTTAGCTTCTTGCTAAGTATTTTATGATACATCTTGATTCCAAACATTCCATTACTGAATCTCAATTGGTTGTTAATTTAAACTTAGATATTGTTGCAAGTTTATGGAGCACGTTTTTGAAATTGCATTAATACATGAATTAAAATGCAAACCAATCCGCCAGCTACTTTATACGGTCTCTTTGTGAGATTGGTGAAAATATACTCGCGAAGCAATCACGTTATCATAACCCCTCTAATCATTGCACCGCTGTACCCCACAATTCCGGCTTCAATTTCATCTCCTTTTTACCATAGACGGGGTCTCTCTATGTATATTTCTTTACTCTACATATGGTGATGCAACTATCTATGGTGAAAAAATGGTTGAAATCCGTCCAGTAGTTTTGACGTTTACCCCGGACATCCGGACAGAGCTTAGACCTTTATGTATAAAGATAAGGATGCAACTCCTAAGAAAGCAATAAATGTCATGCTTGCTCCAGAGAGGCCTTGATTCAAATTTTACATTGTGATTACTTTTAACATTCCTGTTGTTAGGCAACGAATTTTCCTAACAATGGTTTTTATAATTAATCATTGAATGGGGAAACTACATGAAATGTAATGTTTTCCACCATAACTTTTTAAACCTAAGTTATTTAGCAATAAATTATAGCCTAAGTTGTTCCCTGATAATGTAGCTATCAATGGTAAAAAAAATGGTTAAAATCCGTCCAGTAGTTTTCAAGTTTACCCCGGACATCCGGACAGAGATTAGCCCTTTATGTATAATAAAGATAAAGATAAGGATGCAACTCCTAAGAAAGCAATAAATGTCATGCTTGCTCCAGAGAGGCCTTGATTCAAATTTTACATTGTGATTACTTTTAACATTCCTGTTGTTAGGCAACGAATTTACCCAACAATGGATTTTATATTTAATCATTCAATGGGGAAATTACACGAAATTTGCTGTTTTCCACCATAACTTTTGAAATCTAAGTTTTTAAGGAACAAATTATAGCCTAAGTTGTTCCCCGATTATGTAGCTATCTATGGTGAAAAAATGGTTGAAATCCGTCCAGTAGTTTTGACGTTTACCCCGGACATCCGGACAGAGCTTAGACCTTTATGTATAAAGATTACATTTGACATATTTTACTAAAGTTAGCAAAAAAATGCCTAATACATTAATAGTATTTTAAAAATTACAGATGCAGCGAAACCTTTTCAGTCAGCAGTAGTCTTGAGCAATACTAGATTTGGCAGTTTTTTTTTTTTTTCAGCTAAATTATTTCGTTAAACAAACCTGAGGTTTGCTGTTGAAGTCAATGAAAAGTAAAAAAAAGCAGTTGATAAAGGTTATAAACGCAGTATAGCTGTAGTAAAAAATATCAAACACGATGTACGCAGGACAATCATGTGATTATAACTCATATTAACTACAAAGGACACTGATAAAATTATTTCAACGACCAACAGCCTTACAATAAACTTAAACGCATGACATTAATAATGTGTGATAAACGTCATTTTGAATCACTGCCAAAGCAGACTTGCTAATATCCTTCCGTTTCAAGTGCCATTATAGACAAACGTGACCAAGGCATTATTGCAGCAATCATTGTCTACTACAGTCTAATGAAAGTACAGTCGAGCCCGCTTATTAGAATATCAGTTAAAAGAATATCCCTCTTAATATGATACAGTTTCAATGTAGTAAACCAATGTAATGTCTTATTTTAATCCCGGCTAGCGGAATATCCCGCTTAATAGAATATTTTTCCGTGGAAAACTGGCAATTTTTTAAGCGGGTTCGCCTGTAATCCCATGTAATACAACTTTCCACATCTCCCTTCTCTCTCTCTTTCTGCCTCTCAGTATAGTACAGCGTAAATCAGTTTAACCTGCAGGACCTCTATTTTCAAAATTGGTAGTTTCAGATACAGTTAATTGCAAAAATGTTCGAAAAGAGATGCAGAGTTAAGATATTGAACTTTTGAATATATATATATATATATATATATATATATATATATATATATATATATATATATATATATATATATATATATATATATATATATATATAATAAAAATACGAAACATTTTTTATTACCCTTATATCCCCTATACAGAGCATTAGATTCACAGCTATTCACAAAAAGTTATTTATCGATTTGAATTAATTGATAAATAATTTTTTGTGCATAATGTCAGACACACTACAAGCAAGAATGATGCCTACACAGTTCTTTGCACAAAAAATCATCAGGTCTAATACAGGTCTTTTCTACAGCTTTTATAGTCTTAACTCACCTACAGTTTTGTTTTGGAAATTTCCGCAAGGGTGGTAATACAGTGCGTCTATTTACCCCAAGTTCCCCTTATCCCTACTGACCTTACATGGCATAAGAATCTTCCACTATCTAATCATGTTAGTTTCAAAACTTTCATTTCGAAATGAAAAATTTCATTCAATGTAAAGGTAAACAAACTCACTTTTAAAAACTCATTAGTTGCTCAATATTTACTCTTAACAGAAAGCTAAGTTTTGGGAAAATATTACCTCCAAAAATAATGATACTTCGGAACACCCCTTAGTTTTAGAAATGCATTTTCTTGAAGTACAAAGACGCAGAGTGAAAATCTATGTGTCCCAAAAGGCAGAACTGGAAAATAAGATTGAAAATATATTGGAAAACGGAATAATGCTTTGGATATTGCTTATTCGATATTATTATTTTAGTTCGAAAAGCGCATAGGTCTGAAATAAGACTTCCATTTCAATTTGAAGCAAATTCATCCTCTTCACTTATAAAAGGGGTTGTATTTATAAGAATAAAAATGTATAGATCGAAAAATTCCACAGGATACTTTCTCTTGCCAAGTAATTGATTTATTCTGAAAGAACAATAGCACTGAGCTTTTTTTTCTTTCAGTGAGTATTCGGATAACCTTTTCTTAAATTCACGTCAAGATCAATTTTAAATATTTTCTTAAATGCTGAAAATGCAAAGTGAGGTAATCCAATTATTTAAATAAAATTCGGAGACATACAACGAATACGATATTAAAACTGTCAAACATTTTGCAATTAATTTTCCTCGTCTGTTTTTTTTTTCATCAACAATGAATATAAAACATTTAACGAAACACCAAATATGAATCCAAACCATTATTTTCTTCGTCATTACATTTTAAAGTCTATTGTTTCACTTTTTTTTTTTTTTTTTTGTCGTGTCCATGGACAATTCAATGGCTCCGTGTGTCTTCAAGACTGCGTCCGCTAGCTGCAACGCATCTGTGTTGTAAAGAACCTCTCGAAGTTCTGAAGCCAGTGGCACCATACCCAGCTGCAGAACATGTGGGATAAGGGCCGGGCACTCAAGAATGTGATCCGGAGTCAGTTGGGCATCGGTGCAGTTCTTGCAGGGAATATAAGTTCTCGTTTTGTCGGGAAGAATTTTCATCCCTTTATAGTGGTTTGTTCTTAATCTTGCAATTGTAGATGTTAGGATTCTGGGGCAATCAAAGTCGGTGATGAGGGGCTTCTTAAAGGTATGTGGCAGAAGTCTATGTTTTGCGACAGCATTTGCGTCTGCTAGCGTGATGGTGGTGCAAGGTTTGCCAATGTTTCTGCCTTCTTTTGCTAGGGAATCCGCACACTCATTCCCTTCAATATTCACGTGTGCCGGTATCTATTGCAGCATGCAGGATTTTCCATTGCCGTGCAAGTCTTCGAGTAGGGCATTTATGGCAGAGGTGATGTTGGTTGCTCCGTTTTTGATTGCTTCTAAGGCCTCTTTTGAGTCAGAGAAGATTACCAATCCATCAGTTGGGACTGAGATCTCTTGATTGTTCATGTAAAAAGTGAGTGCCTCCTTAATCGCAAGAAGTTCGCTGGTGAAGTTAGAAGCAATTATGCCTGTGTTGATTTTATGTGTATATTTATCTCCATTTGGAAGGAGGAAGGTGTTTCATTAACATTTATTAATGAACCTATTGCCTTATATTTTAGTCACTGCATTTTAAAGACTAAACGTTACTAAAAACGCTTCTACATATGAACGATGTAGTTGTCTATTTGATGATATATTGAAAGTTGAAATGTTGAACCAGTCGATTAATCCTAAACTCCAGTAGATAGCATTAATTGATGACCTCTTTTCACTCTCCTAAAACTGTAGTTTTAACAGCAAAACAGTTAATTTACCTGATCTAGTTCAGTCTTGGTAAAATAAAGCATTTCCCTGCCTGTGAAACATTACCAAAAAATAACATGAAGATATCATGCTATGGTGGGAGTTGGTGACGTCACAGAGCGTTATTCGATCAGTGAATTTGCTATTATGTATATGAGGATTTTTAACTGATATTTGGAGATTATGGAAACAATATTGTTTACGCATAAAATGTATTCGCATGTTAGTCACATATTCTTTTTTTCTTTTTTAAAGCACAAAATATCTTTGAAATGATGTATCGAGCTTTAAAGCACAGAACTTAGTCAGACCGTCTCAGTCGCGTGCACATGGAGTATAAGTTTTGCAGAAAACAATTTCCCCAAAATGCGTTTGAAATATAAAAGTAACAACTTGTTTTTCGCTAGATCATTACCCCAGAGACATACATTAGGTATTGGTTCAACACTGATATGCCTGAAAAGAATTTTAAGAAAATTGTAACTTTTGGTGTAGTGTTACAGTTGAAAATAAATTCTTAAATTTCATTTTTTTCCCCAGAAAGTATGCACGTTTAATTGACTGACATATAAATCTTCTTTGAGCAATACTGAGAAATATAAATAGAGGCATACGAAAATAAAAGTAATTTAGTACTTAATTTAATGTTTATCGCCAAGCCAAGCGTAACTGCCACACCATTATTCACGATGGCTTTTAAAGTAATATTTAAGTCATTTCAACCAAGAGAAAAAACAGTTTTTAAAAAACCCGAGTTCAATTAGTATATTTTTTCGAACTCTGTGGAGTCTACCATATCATCACTCAAATGTTTCGTTGATTCTTTAGTACCCAAAGGAATAAGTCAGCATTAAAAGAATATTTAAATCAACGAAACAAGAAAAATATATAATTACTTAATTTTAATATTGTATCCGAAGTTCTGAAAACGTGATTCTTAATATTCTAACAGTTTCCAGGGATTGTAATTTATTTTCAGCTTATTCGAAGCATTAGATTTATTTTGAAATATTTGCAATCTTAAAAGTTTTGCCGATGGTGCTTGAACTTTTTTCGCTTCGTCGAGATTCATTATCAAACTTTTAATATTGGACTGTTATTAATTTTCAACTAAATTTAAGAGACTACTTTAGCAGCATAAAAAGTGAAAAAAAAAGAACAATATACAGTACATATACTTTTTGAAAACGCCACTTCGCACTCTGAATTAATTTTATACATTGAATTTAATCTCCATGACCTATGTCATATCTTATTAGAAGTAATTTGCTTGCAAAGAAATTGTAGTTTTAAACTTCTTTGTAAATATTAGCATGGTTGACCAAACCTAGGAACGTTAAAGTGTTTTTAATGCAACTTTCAATACTTGAAAATTAATTTGGCCGAATAGATTGAATTTCCAAATGGTAAGCAGCACAGAGCCAGAAAATGTTTTTCTAGGTTCTGATTCTAGTTTTCCTACCTTATATATTTTAAGCATCATATACTTGGAAAATAATTTCCATAACATACCATCAAATTCAGTGTTAATAGTTTAGTTTATTTTTTCTCGTATTTAATAACACGCAGAAACATTCTTAACATAAAACGTGATATTACTCACTACGAATTTTCAACTTGTTTCGTTAATTCATGTAACCTTTTTCCTAACGCTAAAACGACTTCACTTACCTCGTATTATCACTGCTCTCTGCAACTTTTAACATATTTCCTATGTATATGTGAAAGGAACAGTTGAAAACTAACGAAATTTGTACAATGAAATTAGTAAAAATATGACACATGTTTTCATGTACAAATAAAAGCAAATACAAGGAGTTTAAAAAACTTTGCTAACAGATGTTTCGAGGTAATAAAAACAAACCCCTTCATCAGTGCACAAAAGCACGATGGTACACAATATCCGAGGTAAGACAACTGAAATAAAAATATGTAAGACGAAGTAAGTAGCTGGAACCGGAAACGTTACGTCATCGAAAGCAGTAAGGGAATATGTACCTCGGAAAAACATATGCAGAGTTTTTTAATTTTGTTTTAAATTGATTTTATTTGTACATGTATACACGTTGTCATATTTTTCTCATATTTCCTATGTAATTCAGTCCAACTATATAGTTTGTAAAGTAAAAGACTTTATATCTAGGTCATTTAAAAATACAAGTATCGCTCAAGACAGTCAAAAATTTGAGCACAGCAAGGTGAAATTTGTCAAGATTTTTTTTTTCTTCATTTTCATCGCGTTGAAGTCATAGACTAATAATAAGAGTAGACCGAGCTTTCCCAGACTTGCTGATGAAAAAAATTGGTTCATGGATACATCATGTGACTAGTGGAAGGCTTAGCGAAAACATTGGCGGCATGATTGCTAGATGGCAACATTATCTATAGTTTGGCACTCGACATGTATTTTAAGACGTAATGCATTTTCATTATAATTTTTTTTTAAGGTGCAGAGATTGAACTGTTTTTCTTTTAGTTATGCATTATTTTGGCATTAGTTTTTGATTACAGTTTTCAGTACCTTTTATTTCACTTGGAACTGCTAGGTCAGCGTTGGCGTGAACGTAATGGCGTAAACGTTTTGCGTTAACGCAAAAATGTACTAATCGGTATCTTAAATTGAAACTTTAGGTAGAAATCTTACCGTTTGCTGATTCTTTTTGGGCGCTTGCATCTTTAATTGCTTAAAGAGTTATTGAAATTGACTAAAGAAAATGCACAATACGATCTAAACCAAAAACTCACTATATTAACAAAATATTTACAACTTAGAATAACGAATTTACAAATGGGACTCTATAAAAGATCATTCTTCCGTGTTCCATCAATTCTATTTATTTTATTTCTCGCGGGCGTTGATCGTCTGCTACGATCAACGTCCGCTGTTGCTAGGATATCCACCAGTCACATGGTTTGGTTTATGAGCAGCAAAAGGGTTGCCATAGCTCGGTCTACTCTTATTATTAGTCTATGGTTGAAGTCTATAACAAAATGTATAAATATCATATGCAATTCTTTTCTCGCATATTTGTTTTAAATTTAATTAAAGGTGTTCTTTTCCAAAGTCTATATTTTTAAGGAGTTTAACATTGGAAACAGCTTTAAAAGTCTGTAAAAATAAGTTAATTTTTAAGAGAGACATTGGTGTTACAGAAATTAAGGTAAAAGTTTTACTAAGGCTGTATTGGAACTTGGAGAAATGTTTACGTTCTACATTGGATACGGCAGAAAACTATCGGTTAAGCCGCCGTTATGTTTGCTCCTTATTTTACATTTTAATGCCATTTCATTGCTTTTTAATTACATGATACAGACATTGAATGGGTAATTTTGCATTTAAATGATATTTTTAATGCTATTTTTGGACTTGTTTCATTTAATTTTTATGATTTTTTTAGACTTCATTAGACATTTAAGGTTGTTTAGAGGTTTTACTTATTTGACGGATTTTCTTTTTTTTTTCTTTTTTTTTTTCTCATAATGGAACTTTGTATTGTCTTTAATGATGTTTTATTTTTAAGTATTTTAAAATGACAATATTATGTTACAGCTTAAAAAAGTAGTTTTCATTATTTTTTTATAGAACAAGTTGACAAATATTAAAGCTAATTTAAAGCTGTGGAGTGCCGCTAACTAAGACACATATAAATACCAATAGCGATAAAGCCATTGTGTGTTCATTGAACCCTTAGTCAACGCTCTTGTCTAACTTAAATCTATTTATGTCAAACCCTACGAAATTTAAACTTCGATAGTCTATTCAACGTCACATATATGATATGAAGACTTACATGATCATGGTATTGGATGCTGCCAGTTGTAAAATATATTTTTCCCAAAGTAAAGTTATTTAAGGAGAATAAAATTGTGGTGTATTTGAAATTATTGTTAATTGCGTTTTGCCTTTGCATGCCAACATACGAATTGGTCAGAATAAGACATTTTTATATTACATTAAATTCAATTAAGAATTACAGAATTTCCATTACGTGTTTTCATTATATTTCTTGGTACACGGTGGCATTGTCAAATTGAGTCTTGTAAAGGGTTGGCAAGACAACTGTTAAAGCATTCTGGCGTACAAAATTACAATAATACAGTTTCCCGTAACATGAAATATACAAAATGCTGTAAACTAAAATACGTACCATGTACAAATCCGATACTTGTATTTATATTTATATTTCAACGCGTCATGAGAGTTTAGGAAATAATTTTAATCACTCCTGAATGAACTGTAAACTTTGAATTATCAGTTGATAAGGGGACGAGGCAACCGTGGAGAAGCGAATTTCACGGGTAATCCTCAAAATTGGTTAAAAAACGTTATAAGTATATGCAACTAGCTAAAACAAAATCAATAACAATTCCAAATGTGGAAAATATACGTAAAAGGGAAAAAAGAAAATGGATTACTCACACACATAGCAAATCTTCCAACCAGATCAAGTTACGTTGAGGCAAAAGCGTAAAGGGAAAATTAAGATATTCGGACAAAACCGGTCCGATCACTCGTTTACAAGTGGACCGAATTTAGATGACAAAACCAGGTTTATCTTGTGGGTTGCCGGGTTTCTATTTGTTAAATTAAAATGGGTGAATTTTGTTTCTTTCAGTAAATAGCGGAAAACGAAAAAAGTGATTAACCTCAAAGGGGAGTTTAAAGCAGTTGAATTTGAAAATTATTGGTATCCTTTATGCATAATACAGTCGAACCCGCTTAATGGAATAGCCAATTTGCCACGAAAAACTGTTCTATTAAGCGGGATATTCCATTATTCGG
Organism: Uloborus diversus; assembly: GCF_026930045.1. Classification (NCBI taxonomy): domain Eukaryota; kingdom Metazoa; phylum Arthropoda; class Arachnida; order Araneae; family Uloboridae; genus Uloborus; species Uloborus diversus. The sequence continues at coordinate 91,688,196 of NC_072731.1, read as the reverse complement.
GATCAAAATAACAAATTACAACGGTTTGGTACTTGGAAAATATATTACAATAAGCGGGATATTCTTTGAAGCGATATTTTAATAAGCGGGCTTGACTGTAATAATTTCAAAGCACAAAATGTAAAATATGCTCTTAGAAGTAATTAAACATTAATGTTGGGCATAATACGTTTTTTAAAATTTCTTCTTGACCGTTAAAAATAAATCTTAATCATCTATGTACTGCATTTACTGTTTTGACAGCATAAATGGGTCGGGTTTACTTTAAATCTAACCTACAAACAAAATCCTTGTAAAATACAAATTCAATAATCTTACAATAAAACTGCGCTACAAAGAAATATCCATTAAAGCAAAAATTCATTTCACGATAATTGTTTTTGCAAAAACTAAACAACAAAATTCATACAGTGGCGAGAAACAGATTTGTTAATCATCCCAAAAGAACGGAGGGAAAATAAAATAAACGCAATCAAGATCAAAGAAAACACGCGTTTTTATCAAAAGCTTAGGCAAAGTAATGCTATTTTACCTGAAGGCATTCGCCTGCCAATATTTCTTATTTATTTTTTTCTAATCTTGCTCTTATACTTCCTTCCTCTTCTCCAACTATTTCTTTCTTCCTGTAGCAACACATACTGACGAGTGTTTAATAAGATTAGTCGAGTGCTAATGGTTTCCAGGCTAGTTTTCACTTTCCTTTCCTTAGCCATTAACAGCGAACAGAAGCTTGTCTTTGCTCCATTTTCACTTGCAGCGGTAAATGGATTAGGAAGAACTCAAATACTGGCTGTAATGTCACCGAAGAAAATACGGCAAATGAGGGAAGGTTTATACTCTGGTATTTAAATCATTTCAGATTTTAAATAAACAATTAGATTACCAGTGGAGTATTTTTTTCCTTTAAGAAATATGATTTCAGATGTGCTGAAAGAATAAGTCTCGTGTAATTCTAAATTTCGAATTATTTTACGTTATTTTTATTTCTGGAAGAATTGCAAACAATTTTTCATTAATTTAGCTTGAGTGAAATACATATTACGCCATCGAGTGAATGTTTTGTACGTCTAAGTATTAGAGAAAAGTATTCTAATGTTGATAAATTAAGCCTAGTACATTTAAAAAGATATTTGCATTCTTAATTCTTCGAAACAGTATGTAGTAAATTTAAATTGTCAACTCAAAAAAGGCATTTTAAATATTTCTAATTTTAAACGATCAAATAGGATAAATTTACCTTACTTTAAAGAAAAACCAAAATATTGCCTAGTTACATGCAGTTGAGTAATTAGCATTTGTAGCAATAATGTTTCTTTGCTTATTTAAGTAACAAGTCATCTTACTAGATTTCGCAAAAGTTACATTATTAATAATAGTTCAACTTTTTCTAGAATTTAATAATTTTTTGCAAGTAAACGAAAAATTTGTTTGAAAATAAAAATATTGTCTCCATAAAAATTCTTATAAATCTTAAGAATTTATTTCTTCTTATTGATTATTTCTACCAAATGCGTTAATGTTTCTGCGGTAGTTAAGCGGGAAAACACAGATTATGCTGCTTCTGAAAATGAAATGTCTTTTCACGTAAACAGATCTAATATGTCATTTGATATTTGTAAAATTATTAATACGCGTTAATATTTCTAAATATTATATACCTTGGAAGAACATTTTTCTTTTTTTTAACTTTAAATAATGAAAGCAGTATCATTCACCGATTCACAACACATTTTCGGTATTCTAGTATTATTTACAAACCTCATTAACGATTTGGTTACTTATAATTTTATTTTCAAAAAGTGTGCAGCGTCTGTTTAAAGAAAACCTTATTTGCTGAAAATTAATAGTTTTTATCTATTTTCACATATTCTTGTTCATTTTATTCAATGTAGCTTTTTCAATTACTACACCACTTTGCTTTTCTATTTTCTTCCTTTTTTTATTAAGAACCTGTACCTGAAAGCATTTTCGATATTTTTTTTTTTTTTTTGAGTTTAAAAGCATACTAATATTAAGCTATGAAATTTCAGACAACGAAGGATTTGATCTAATGCTTTTGATTTTTAAAATTATGCATGAAAAAGGTCAGTGTATTATTCAACGCCCACACTGTCCTTTCCTTTTACCCTTAACTAGTTCCTAATCCAATTTCTATCTGCAATGCAACATACAGCTTCACCGTTCGACAGTTTTTAAACAATAACGTGACACTGCAAGATTTTTGTTTTTCGTCTACACACATATCTACAAAATTCGATTACCAAAGTGTTTTCGAAATATGGCTAAAGAGAACAACTATTTTTCTGAAATTTTTCTCAGCAGTTTTGTTTCCAAATTGTAGACTCATACTTTCTAATGTATTGTGTTATAGTATATATATATATATATATATATATATATATATATATATATATATATATATATATATATATATATATATATATATATATATAAGTTTAAGCACATCAACCATAATTTGTAATTTCATAAGTCACGTGAAACATGAAATCTAAATTGCTAAAAAGAGAAATCGCACATATAATTTGAAACTTTAAGATAATTAATAAATAAAAAATAACCCCTCCCTCTGCCCATCTTTAGAAAAACTTAGGAGCAAAGACGTAGAAAATCTGTTGGACAACATTATCATATGAAGCAATAAGGAAATCTCGCATGATGTAATGATCCCTCTTTCTTTTAAATAATTTTCGTCTTCACAGAAAATTAAAGCGTCGAAAAGGTTAAAACATTTTCCGAAATTTAATATTAAGCTCCTTTTTTCGGTTGTCACATTTTTCTTATGCATCTAAAACAAAGCAATTTGTCTTACGTTAAAAGAAATGAAAATATTTTAAATATGCATTTTATACTAAAGTATCAGAAAAATTCAACTGTGCAGAAGAAATGCGGAGTAAACGACCTTCTTTTACTATTTTTCACGTTGAAAACCGAAAGTAGAGGACCATAAATCTTTCGCAGGGTTGAAAAGTTTTTAAAAATAGCGAACAAAAATCGCATTGGGAAAAAATGCTTTTTTCCTTTTCGCTCAGATATTTTTAGAATCTATTGGTATAAATTTAAGCAAACATGTTCCGGTGACTTGTAAAAGAAACTATATTAACAATTTCCTTTTTTAAGATTTGATTCAGTGTTTTTAATTCAGTCTCTTTTTTTGTGCCGGATCTGAATGATACAAAGTAAATTTCAGTAAAATAGGGTTTTTTTCGGACATTTAGCAAGAATTGAATTATTTGTAAATGCTGATTTTATGCTTGATTAAATATTGAAAAGCTTAAACTGTGTATAGTTCATGTGAACAAATATAAACTGAACAAGGCTGGGTCAAAAAAGTATAAAACTCATCTACAGTTCTCGGATTGTTAAATCTTAGGGAATATGAACAATGTTACACGTAAAGCAATGCGTTTTTTAACAGAAAAAAAACACATTTTTTACATAAACAGATAGTGAGAATAATTGACGCAAAATGCGAACATCTAACAGAGGATTTTTTGCTATTTTCAAAGATTTCAACAGTTATTAGTTTTGTCGAATATTAATCATTTTTGTTAGGACTCGACCGATGCATCGGCCTGGCCGATGCATCGGCGCCGATGGTTCAACAATTTAGCCATCGGCATCGGCATCGGCGGCCGATGCTAACTTGCAGGAAACATCGGCCCATCGGCCTTAAAAAACATCGAAAAGCCGATGGAATCGGCCGATGTTTTCGAAAAAAAAGGACCTTTGATGTTTTACTTTTTAATACAAAGTAAAGGGAGTTATTTTTTTCATATAAAATTGTTTACTTAAATTTCAGTATGAATTTCTATTTTAGTCCCCTTTAAAAGAGTTTTTAATACTGCATTCAGGTACCAAACAAGTTAATTATTGCTTTGTTTCTTGCAGCTGGATGTACGTATGTATCTCTCATTAGTCATAACTCAAAAATACTAAGCTGTAGAAGGATACATTTTCGCATGTGGGTTGTGCGTACGTTCTAGTTGTGCATTTACCTTTTTGTTTTCGATCGGGTATTCTGAAAAGCCTCTTTACTCAGTTTTTGTGACTATTAATTACTTATTTCAATGCAAAACTAACATAGAGTCTCAGACTGACGATCATTTGGTGATATATTGCCGATTTGGAGACTATGGAAACAAATATGAGATGGCGAAACCGGTTTTTGTGTCATTTTTTTAGATTCCCGTTGAGCCGACGGTAATTTTTAATTTTTCGATATTTGTAATATAAATCACAGTAATGCAGTCTTTCCTGTATCGCTTCGGTGGAGTTACAAGTTTGAGGCCCGTCGAAATACATTAGGGGGCCCTATTTCTCTATCACAAGTTGTAAAACATTTATCATAAGCATTTTTGTAACTCCTACGGTGCCCCTATGGTTATGGGACCTCTCGCGCAATTGCAACATTTGCTATATTTTAAACCAGCCACTGCACGTCAAAACAAACTCGGGTGCAAGTTTTTGAAAGGGTTTTTCCGCTCAATGTTCATGATTGTTTTGAACTTTTTACGACTATTTTTTGGAATTTCCGAGAACACTTGCATGCTCCTCCTCCTACTTCCTCAATTTCTAAAACTAAACTCTAGTTTTACTTTTGAGTTGTTTAAAACTAACACCATTCATAAAATTGGAGATTTTTTATTTCAAACTTTATCCATTGTTTAGAAAGAATTTAGAGCATGAATGTAAGAAATTGATTAAAGACGTTTAGAATGGTGACATAATTCAGAAATCGAATGGACTTTATAATTTTTTCTTCGGAAGTGCTGAAATAGATTCAGAAACTCTTCCGAGGCGTTGGTTTTAGCGGTTTTTTACTAAAAAAATTAGGCAGAGGTTGGGGCCAAAGTGTGAATTACTCCAAAATCAGAGAGTGACCCCCTCTAACCCTCTGTCGAGGTTTCAAGCATTTCTTACATATTTAGCAATTATTTATTTTGGTCAAGAAATGTCATTTTGCATATTTCTCATACTTGTTTGATCTATATTTCGTAATGCGCCATCTTTTTTGCATCATTAATGGCGATCGATTTTTTTTGTTGTAACTATTTTTATGTATTTATATAAAATCAATGAATAAGTTATTTTCGTTTTTTATAGAAAAGTTTCAAGAATTTTCTATTATGCAATTTTTTTAAATTTCAGAAAATTATTGTTAAATTGAAAAATTTTAGTTTGAACTTTTTAGTAAAGCTTCATAAAAGATTAAATAATCAAATTGTTCAAAATTATGCGTGCAAACATCAGATCAAGTAGTGTATGTATTCAGTTATTAACTTGGTGTAAATATTGAGTTTGTTTATTATAGCTGCGTTTTAAAAACATCGCTCTTTTCATGACTATTTTTTTTTCAGCAAAATTTATGTCACTGATATAGCTTTTATGAAAAATGCAAACTTTTCTATTCATAAATTTTAAATAAGTATAATGTAATAAGTATAATGTAAATAAGTATTATGATTTAGTAATGAGTTTAGTTATGATGAGTAAAAAATGTCTACGTGCAATCTTTCCACTTTAATTACGTAGTTTGTTGACGGTTTCATAGTTTTACTCTTATTTTTTTAATGATTAATCAATGATTAATCAATTTAATATTTTTTAAACTATGTTTAATGTACCTAAATCCTCACATTAGTACAATATTACTGAAATCTTAGTAAATGTTCAATTAAAAAAAAAACAAATCAATTGGTTATTAAACAATCTCTTTGTTTTCCTTCCTTTTTTTCTTTCTTTCTTGTTTTCCCCGCTGTTGTTCTTTTTCTTTCATCATACAGCAGTCAAAAAAGGAGAAGCATAGCTACACCCTATAAAAATGTACGTAGTACGATCCAAAAGTTCGAGGACGAGCTGTATAAAACCTTACCCAGAATAGTTCACATTACCGAAGCAAATCCACCTTCAAACGGTTACCTTGAAGGACTATGTACTTCTGCCAGTGTTCATATAGCTTTTGGAAACACTCCTGGAAGCCATTTTTCGGTGAGCCTTCTATGATGCAGCTTTATCTTCTCCTAACGGAAGAAAGCGGCGTCCATGGAAATGTTTTTTTGCTGGGAACAGGTAAAAGTCACACGGAGCTAAGTCCGATGAAACGTTACGTTATTTGTTTGTCATATCAGAGTATTGACCAATCGAACCGTGAATCCTCAACATGAAAGTCGCCTTCTTCCCCACGATGAAGTTAAAGCAGCAGCGCAAGAGGTCTTACAGGAGGTTGCGAAAAATGTCTTTCAGGATTTTTTTTTAATATATATTTGCGCAAAAAACAAATAAAAAATTAACGTGCGTGCGTGTGTGTGTGTGTGTGTGTGTGTGTGTGTGTTTTAAAAGCTATACAAACGTTGGCAGAAATGGATAATCGTTCAAGATGGCTATTTTGTAGATAGATGTGCTTCGGTAATGTGAACTATTCAGGGTAAGGTTTTATACAACTTGTCCTCGAACTTTTAGATCATACTACTTACGTATGAGTTTTCAACTTACTATTTCATAACGTTTTTGAGTGACGCAAGTTTACGCGCATGAACAGGTCACAAGAGAATTTGCTATAATTAACTGAGGAGACATTCAAAATGGATATTTCGGTCATCTATATGTTCTTAGGTACATATGCATGTACAGATGTGCCGAAAAATCTTGTGATGTTTAAATTGGGTGATCGTAAAATAGAAATTTAGGTCAAAATCTGATTTTTTTTTTGTGATTACAATTCCTTATTCGTAGAAAGGAAGTAAAGTGAAATGAATCAATGATCCTTTAAATCCCTGATAATTTTATAAATTTATTTCTGTTTGATTTTTTTTTTTTTTTTTTGCCATCGGCCAACGGCATCAACCATCGGCCATTTGGAGGAAAACTATCGGCCATCGGGCATCGGCCATCCTTGAACAATCGGCCAACAATCGGCATCGGCCCATCGGCCAAAAAATGCCATCGGTCGAGCCCTAATTTTTGTTGAGACTTTTTACGGTATTTTAGATTTAATGCAACGATTAACTAGACATCCATTTAAGTTATCGCAAATTGATTTTATTAAAAAGAGGGATTAAATTTCGAAGAAATTATTATTTATCCGACAAGAATTACGTTCTATTTTTTTTTTTTAAAATGGTGAAGGATTAGGGAAAAATATAAAGTTTATAAACCAAAACTGTGCCGGACATAATCGAATATTGCAATAAAAAGCAAACTATTAATGATAATTTTGCAATCAATGCATACAAATACATTAATAGACCGTTGATTTAAGTTGTATTTACTTGCAGGTAACAAATAGCAGAAAAATTACTTTTCAAAAATTCAAACTTTTCCCTCAACATTCAATTTTATCACCAAGGCACTGTATTTCATCGGCTCAAAGTTATATATATATATATATATATATATATATATATATATATATATATATATATATATATATATATATATATATATATATATATATATATATATATATATATATATATATATATATATATATATATATATATATATATATATATATATATATATATATATATATATATATATATATATATATATATATATAACTTTCACTTGTTTTGTTTGTATTTTTCATTCCCTTAATAAATAACACGGTGCATTCAATTTTTAGACGAAAAAAAGTTATTAAGTAGCCAATGACACTTGCCATTCCGTACATATTTATGATAACTTGTTACTTTGCGGTACCCCGTACTTCTGTCTGTGGCTCCCTAAGGTACCAATGTACCCACTTTAGAAACTCATGTCTCTAAGTAAGGATAAAATAAACGACTAATTCGGGTTTTTTTTTCGAAAATCGAAGTAAAACAACCTCCCATTGAGAATAATGTAGTGCAACATTTTTTTTTTTTTTTTTGAAACTGCAGCTTAATAATTTAAAGCGCCACTGAAAATAATAGTGTTCCATTAAAACTGCGCTCGAATATCCATCTTACTGTATTTGTATTTGCTATCATTATGGCTTCACTTCTTTCGGACTTTTAAATTTAAACGTTAAAGCACTAATCCATATTTTATGCAAGTAAATTGCGAGCATAATGCACATAACTGCAAATTTAAAAGCAAAAACTATGTTCTATCATGAAAAAAATGGATGGATTCTGTTTCGTAAATGAATACAAATTAAGTGCAAAGTCCATAAATTTTTCAAATTTGTTTTTTGTTGAAAAAGAGAAGAAGCCGTTACACCAAAACGAGGAAGGCGAAGAAACACAATTCAACATTTCGATAAAATGTGGGTGTTAAAGAAGCAAAAAGAAAGCAGTCATAAATCTTTTCGATCATTTGAAACAAAAGAACACCAGTGCGCAAAAAATATCCATAAAATGCGCGAGAACCCATTTGCCTCTCGACGGGCAATTAATGTGTTACGGTGCAGTGGTATTAGTCTTTGGGGATTTATTGAAGCTTCAACATTCGTGAATAAACTGGTGTTGATTTTTCAAGTTGTATTATAATTTTCGTTTGTTGTCCTCGTTATTAATGGGCATTTTTTTTCCTTTCTGTAGAATCGTTTGGTTTTTCTCCGAACCGACTTTGAAACAACTAAATGTTGTGCTTGCATGAAAATCCACATTAGCATCTAAATTATAATGGTGGTATGGTTGAAATACATGTACAGCATACTACTTATATGAGAAAAAAACAAAATTGTAATCTGTGATGCAATGCATATATTTACAATATCAAGACGCTACGTTTGAATTACACTCAAACATATTAGTATATATAAGAACGTATTTATATATATTTCAACTAAAGATGTATGCAAATTATTTAATTTGATCCACGACAATGCCATATGAATTATGCTTCTGGTTTGAACATCTTTAGAAAGGTTTTCAAATTTAAATCCAAGCTTATTTCGTTGATAACCATCATGAAAAACAAACGCATTTCAGGTTATACATTAGTATGCATACACACGTACAAGCAATACACGGCGGAGAATGAAGTCTTTCAGTAAGTTTAGCAATGCCATAGATTCTACTTAAATAGTATAAGTTTAACAAGGAATTTTCGTAGGCATTTGGAAATGGAGCCAACATCCCAAGCACAATCAAGTTGACAAAGATACTTTAGAAGCATTGGTTCATTAGATATTTTTGATTACAAATGACTTTAAAGTAGGTGGTTTTTATAGTACGAGCAACTACCGATGCCTGTCGTTCATTGCAGAGTGACTACTAAAACTACACAAAAGGACTACATATAAAGTTCGGAGTCCAACACACGCTTGTGAAGATATCATAACAGCCTTTCAGTTGGATAAATTCTAGCCTGCCCGAGATGGGCGACGCCAGTTGGGGGTGCGTTTTGAAGTTCGTGGCAGCTGGCTATCACGGACATATTTGGACGTCGAGTAGGTAAAAGTCATCTTGGGAAGACATGCACATTGCACATGCTTTGTGGACACTGAACTATAGTAAACTAGCTAGTAGGATTGAATAAATGATTAAAACGCTACAGTTATATACAGGGTATAGGGAAATTTCCCACAATTTTGTTTAAAACTTTTTTTTTTTTTTTGGCGTTAAAATTGTATGTTGGCGATTTATTTGGCACATATTGCTTATTGGCATTAAAAGTATTTGAGGTTTAATCATTTGTTCTTTGTTAGTTTATAGAGTTAGTGAGCTATGAATCGTGAAAATGTGCGCGTTACTGTCGTTGAATTACACAAGAAGGGAATGATAAAAGGGAATGAAAACAGCCGATATTATTCGAACGACTGGATTCAAGAGTAAAACAGTCTATGACGCACAGTGGTTCAAGGGCGGAAAAAATAGCCATTTTTAAGTTTTAAGATAAAAAATAATTCATGCCATAATTACTTAGCCCTTGAGTTGTAGTAACTTACTCCACAAGAGTTTTTTGAAAAAAAAATCGTTTTTACAAAAAAAAAAAAGCCGAGATTGTTGAACAATTATGTTTTTACTTTTTTCGGACGTACGACTGATGATTCAGTTTTAATTCATTCGTTCAATATGGAGGACTAAAATTTAATAAAATTTATTTCTGGTTGGTTTTTCACACTTATAGGATGCATATTACATCGTAGTTAAAAATTAAAAAATCATCAACATTGAAAATTATTTAAAATAAAAAAAACATATTATTTTCTTTAAAATATAATGAAAAGTATTGTGGAATATACTTTTATCGGCGGCTTCCGGCGGGCTAAAATTTACATATATCAATAGTTTAATCCTTCCTGTAAATAAACAACAACATTTTAGCTGCGACTACCTGCGACTGCAGTCGAGGCAGATGTTTTTGTTTGATCTTCGCTATTTACGAATACCAATTTAGTAAGTTAGAAAATAACTCGTAACGGTATGACTGGGGTAAATTGCTTTTTTATCAAAGAAATTGGTCATCAAATTTGACATGCTCCAGACTAACGTATGGCAGTTTCACTACTTTGCAGGAGAGCCTAGAAACGTTTGTTTACTCATGAACGTTTGTTTCCGAAATTTGGGGCTTTTGAAACATTCATCAATAAATACAGAGGATATTTTTAAAAAACAGATTTACGTTGTTATGTCTTAATGCGGCGCATTATTCTACATGCAATGCAGTAGTAACCTGAAAATAAAAATTTTCGGAACCGTTTGGCTTTAAAGAAGATACATAAAAGAAAGAAATTTTTAAAACTCATATAGAATTCTATATAAAAGTTAAATATCCATTCTGTTCATAAAACAATGAAATTAGAAAATCATTAAACGTTTGAAGTTTCTGATTTTTTTTCGAAATCATTCTAGTATAAAGCTGTTCTCAGTTTGTCAACATTGCCAGAAAATATTGTTCGAATGTATCAATTGCAATAAATAAAACTTGCGTGTGGCATACGACTGATTTAATTTATATTTTTCACTAAAAACAGAAATGAATTTGAACTACAGTGAAACCCCGATTTCACGTTTCTCAAAGGCCTGAATCAAACATAAAATACATAAAATGCGGGGAAACGTCAATTCAAATCCAAAAACATAAAATAATGGAAAACGTTAGATACGAGAAATGTATTAAAAGCAAAAATCAGATAAGGAAACAAAAATAGTAATAACGGTTGCTACGATGACGCCTTTAAACTGTAAACATGCGATATTTTACGAAAAGAACATTTTTGTACACACCAGTTTAGATCATTCTAACACATTAGGTAACGAATCCGGGCGTTTAGGTTGAAAATAGTCAGTAATAATGAATCATTGAATCCAAAGTAAATACAGCATCTTCCAGAATTAGAACACTTTGCAAAGTTTTCTCCTGGTCTTTATGATAAAGAAAATAGTCTTTCACTATTATTAAGCTTTTAAATGCAGTATTGAAAGAAGGGACAAGTTGTGTTTCCTCTTCTTCTTGTTCATCTTCAGTCCATATGATCAGCTACGGATGGAGGAAAAGCGTTTCTGTTTCCATGGATTAACTTTCAACAGAGTGGATTATTAAAGTCAGACCAAACAACGTAAGTAGAAGCACAAATTTGTAAATTACAGCAGACACGTGTTTCGGCGTTACAGGGAACGCATTTTTCAATGCAAAAAAATAATGAGCTTATGGATGAAAAAGACATCCGACAAAAGCCAAGAGCAGATAAGCAAGCAGCTGAAAAGATAAAAACAGCGGATTAGCCAAACACCAATGACAAAGTTATAAACCGAGCAGGAACCAATAGGAATGCAAGCAAAGGGCCAGGAGCTCTCTCTTAGGTACGCACCCAGAAAGAAAGAATTCAATTGGACAAGGATTAAGCCGAAGCTTAAACAAAAAGAAAAGAAATTGCCAGTAACCGTGAACCGCAAGAAAGGAAAAGCAGAATGGAAAACCATGAAATAAAATAAACAGACACAAAAAAATATTCGAAAAAATAAAGATAAATAGAAGAAAATTGGGAGGGGGTGTCAATCAAGACAAAAAGGTAAAAATAAACAAAGGAAGATAGATAAAAATGAGTAGGGGAAAAAAAGGGGGGGGAGGATGGGAAAAGGACAGTATTAAAGATATGGGAGCCAAATGTTAGAAAAATATGGAACTGCACTAAGATCGTTAACTAAGTTAGAACTGTTCCTCAAAATATGAAAGGATTCCCAAAAGTCAAGATCTGATGAATTGGGGCATTTTTGGATAATCTGATAAGAATTAAAATCAAAAGAGTGATTCGAATCCCAACAATGTTGAGCAATACTAGACTTATTTAATTGTTGTTTTTTCACATAATTTTGATGCTCTTTCAAGCGAATTTTTAAAGCACGCCGAGTCTGTCCAATATAGGCAAGTTTACAACTACAATTAATTATATAAATTCCACAACAATTAAGAGGGTGAATAGGATCTTTAAGAGAAGAGAATGAAAGTTTATTAATAGGAGAGAACACCACCTGGAATTGGAAACGTTTTAGAATCTTAGCAACCTGATAGCTTACAGATGGAAAGAATGGCAAAACAACCAAATTCTTTCTGATGAAGGTTCGGTTAAGAACATTAGTTTGGGATTTATTTGAAAGTTTTTTATAAATGGAATCAATCAAAGTTGGCGGATAGTCTCTATCAATTGCCACAGCTTTAAGATAATTAAGTTCCACTTTAAGAAGTTCCGACGAAGAACAAATATTAATTGCGCGATAAACAAAAGAATTGAAAGCAGAATATTTTTGATTTGGAGGATGAGACGATAGTCTATGAGGAGGTAAAGAGACAGCAAAAGGTTTGCGATAAATAGTAGTTTCAAAACCAATTTCAGTACAAGAAACAAGTACATCAAGAAATGAAATGCAATTATTCCGTTCTTTCTCACAAGAAAACTGAATATGAGGATCAATGGAGTTTAAAATAGATAAAACCTCATCACTCTCAAACTGATTCTGGTTCATTAGAACAAAACAATCATCAACATACCGAACATAAAATTGGAACTGCAGTTTTTGGAACAGCTTAACCTCAAAATAATGCATGTAAATATCACTAAGAATGGGGCTAAGTGGGTTACCCATAGCCAGACCATCTAACATAATATAAAAATTCCCATTAAAAACAAAAGAACATTGCTTAAGACAAGTACGGGTAAGGAAAATTAAATCCTCAATTTCCGTATTGGTGAAATGAAATTCAGTAAGTCTTCTACGAAGGCATAACAATGAACCCTTGACGGGAACAGTTCGTAAATAAAGAGTTAACATCAAAAGAAGCCATAAAAGAATTATTTGGAACGAAACTATGAATTTTTTTAACAAACTCAACAGAATTTTTAATAGTAAATAAATTGTGACTCCTAAGGGGAGAAAACACAGAGACTAAATATTTTGCAAGTTTGTACGAAGCCGTACCAATATTGGAAACAATCGGCCTGAAAGGAATACCAGTTTTATGCACCTTAGGTAAAGCATAAAATCTAGCACAATTAGCAATAGATGGAACAACAGAGCGTTTAACATTTGAAGGAATAGACTTAACAGACTTGACAGCAGATGCAATAGTTTTTAACTCTTTATCACTAGGATCGTAAGAAATTTCAGCATATGGCCCAGAAGAAATCAAACCATTAGTTTTATCAACATAAGATGATTTGTCAAGAACAACAATTTGGCCACCCTTGTCAGCTTTGGTAACAACCAGATCAGAATTCGAAACTAAGTCTTTAACAGAACGGCTAACAGTATTAGCAAATACAGGTTTAGAAATTTTCGAGTTGTTTAAAAATGCACAGAGGGAAACACATTTTTTAATTTTAAAACATTTTTTCTCATTTTTTTTTTATTGGGGAGGGTAAACGTAAAATGCGGGAAATTCATAAATAACAAACTTTTCATCCGGGTTAAATTAATATTATTAGTGTACGGAAAAACTGGGACCTGACGATAAAAAACGTAAAATGTGGAGAAAACGTAGATTCGAAAGACGTAAAATCGGAGTTTCGCAGTGAATACGATCAGAAAGCATGAAGTAAAATATTACCATGCAACAATTTTAACAATTTTCCAAACCATTTTTTAAAAATATTCAAACTTATTGAATTTTTTCCTCTTTTTTTGTCGTTTTGAACCACTGTGTGACGCTATGAAACGCTACAAGTAGACTGGAGGGACTGCCGACCGTCCACAGAGTGGTCGTCCAACCACTGCAAAATGCCTGGAATGAGATAACGGTGGATGCGTGCGCGAGCATCTTCGGCAATTTCAGACTGCGGCTCCGTAAAAGTATTAAAGCGCAAGGAGCTAATTTTAAACAATTATTATAATTTTTTGCTTAATGTCATTATTATTGATCCAATAAAGATTTTTTATTGCTTTAACTTGTTGATTTTTGAATTATGTATTAGTTACAGCCTATTGAAACATCTAACAAAATTGTGGGAACTTTCTCCGCACCCTGTAGAATGCTTGTTTCCTAATTCGTCTTCCTTTATTCCTTTAAAAAAATATATATCCTTCATTTGCTGCCCAGTCGTGTTCAGGGCAGCGTTTTATTCCCATATCTCTACTACTTCTCTCACCGTGCAACTAATATACCGCTTTGACCAACCTAATAGCTTATACTTACGTTCGACGAGCCCATTTTGTTCAGGTCTACCATGCAAATCCTATAAAAATTGGACTGTTGTTCGTCACGCCGTTGAATAAGATGTATGTATATCCTTAAAATTTCTTTACCACAAGTTTTTCTCGTTACGTCTGTGGGTACTTATGTATATATGTATATCCGCATATATCCGCGTAGCTAAAAAACGGTATGTCGTAGGAGGATGAAATATCATATGTAGACAATGATTTGAGTTAAGTTGCTCAGCTTACCTTTTGATTGTATTCGGATATTTCAAAATTATTATGTTACAACTTTTAAAACGCAAACTGGTGTAATTTCAATGTAGATTTAAGTAAAGTTATAACGTGGTAACCATTTGGTGATACATCCCAAAACAATGATTTTCGAATCTGGTTTTCATTTGGCACTATTAGCGATATTAAGTGAATAATCGATTGAATTGTGTTAAAATTATCGGTATAAAATGAATTTGTGTAAAGTACGTTTTTGCATGGGCTTACAACAGACTTGGGTAAAACTGCACTTAAAGTCCTACTTTCTCTAAGGCACAATTATGCTTTTTTTCGGTTCTTAGGCACGTTTTATTTTATTTAAGATCACAAACGCTAACAAAACATTGCTTTTTTTATTTGAAAGTACAATAATCTTCGTCTACCGTAGTTTTATATGTGGAAGAAAATGTCTAAAATGCTTTTCGTTTATTTATTTATTTTTTTTAAACTGTTGAATCTAATGCTCGTACATCATGCTCACAATCTTTTGAATTGCACGTACGTTTGAATAAGCACGTCGGTTATAATAGACGTATAACGAAGAAGTATGATAAGTGTGATGTCCGCACCCAATTTTTCTTTCAAGCCTCAAATTCAAGAAAAGTTAGTTTACTTTAAAAACAGGTTCATTTGAGTAAAATAATATCTTTTCAGAAAAAAAAAACACCTGTATAGATTAACTTAAAGAGCAACACTTTATCTATATTTCTAGATTACTAATTCCCATCATTTAAGGTTAAAAAGAAATGAAAATACAACAGGAGGTACATGCTGAAATATAATCTTTATGATAAGTGTTACGAGTGCTAACTGGCCATAATGATCATATCTTAATTATGTCATCCTCATTTTCATTGTTTGTAGAAATGGCTCGTATTACCTGATCTAGATATTCACAAGTCATAATATGGCTGGTTTGTATGAATTCTTATTTATTATTCTTCCTTTTTATTCCATTTGTAGAAGCAAGAAACCTAACGATTAAATTCCTATCGATATTCTTGATTGCAAAAACCATTATTTGAATTCCTGATATTAAAGTTTGAATGAGTTCCAGGGGTTGGATGATGTTTTTTGTCTAAGGAGGATTAAATTAAGTCGAGATAGTCGGGTATGAATGAAATACTTTACATGGGACATGAGCGCCACCACCACAGGAGGAGGCACCCCTGGATGTTGGACGTTTTGTTTTGTTTTTCCTTTCCCATATCGGGTGAATAAATTTATCTTTAAATATCAAGTACTTGTCATTGCGTGCTTGAGTGATAAAAATTTTAGAAACCGCAGACATTCTTTTAGTGTAAATGATGTTTTCTCTTCCTTTTTTTTCAAGGAGCATTCCTTTTTTCAAGGAGCAGGAGTAATGTATTTGTGTATTCATAAAACCCCTAAGGTGCATTTATATTTGTTAATATTATTGTTTATTTATGCACTAAATATTTTAGCGCGATGATGTCGTTTTTAGTAAAACCGAAAATTAAAATTCCCTTTTTTACCTATATGTCCTTCTTTGGTTTATTAATAATGGAATAATGCAGTAAATTTTGTTCATTATTTATTTTTAATTTTTAACACTAGAACTACTGACATTTTCTGCATACCTAGAAAGACTGAAGGGGCCAGTGTGACCTTTACCCATTTTTGTGGTGAACTATTTAAAAGATTCTTCCTGAGTGAGTTCACATACCCGATGCACCTTCTTTCATGACTAAATTAAAACTTGGTACGCGATTATTTGTAGTGCTTACCTCTATACTGGCCAAAAGGTTGAATCAGTTTTTTTTTCCCCCAAGAGCAATATCTACCATTAGGCTGATAAACAGTTGGTACTGTTTATAGCATTTGGATATCCAACTGACTGTATAAAGCGGAAGTTACAGGTTAAACTAGAGTGACTACCTTTATTTTTATGCAAAACAATTAGTAGAAAGGAAAAAAAAATAATTGTCAAAAAGATAAGGGCCGCTGTGGCCCCTCCCGTCTTTCTAGGTATAAGGATCAATATTTACAGTACTGTGAGGCGAATGATTAACTGATTAAACAAGCATTCAAATAGTGTCATATAATGAAAAGTCAGGAAGTTACATAACGTTCCGTTAGACATTATCCGAGTTATTAAACAACAAACTACGCGACGCACAGTGGCTCAAGGGCGGAAAAAATAGCCATTTTTAAGTTTTTAAATAAAAAATATTTCTTGCCATAATTACTTGCCCCTTGAGTTGTAGTAACTTACTCCATAAGAGTTTTTTGAAAAAAAAAATCGTTTTTACAAAAATAAGCCCAGATTGTTGAACAATTATGTTTTTACTTTTTTCGGGCGTACGCCTTATACTTCAGTTTTAATTCATTCGTTCAGTAAGGAGGACTAAAATTTAATAAAAGTCATTTCTGATTGGTTTCTCACACTTATAGGATGCATATTACATTGTAGTTAAAAATTAAAATTTCATCAAAATTAAAAACTACATGATATAAAAAAAAACATTATTTTCTTAAAAATATAATGAAAAGTATTGTGGAATATACTTTTATCGGCGACTTCCGGTGGGCTAAAATTTACATATATTAATAGTTTAATCCTTCCTGTAAATAAACAACAACATTTTAGCTGCGACCACCTGCGACTGCAGTCGTGGCAGATGCTTTTGTTTGATCTTCGCTATTTACGAATATACCAATATAATAAGTTAGAAAATAACTTGTAGCGATATGACGGGAGTAAATTGCTTTTCTATCAAAGAAATTGGTCATTCAATTTGACATGCTCCAGACTAACGTATGTCACAGTTTCTTTACTTTTCAGGAGAGCCTAAAAACGTTCGTTTACTGTTCCGAAAGTTGGGGCTTTTGAAACATTCATCAATAAATATAGAGGATTTTTTAAAACAGATTTACGTTGTTATGGCTTAATGCGGAGCATTATTCTACAAGCAATGCAGTAGTAACCTGAAAATAACAATTTTCATACCCGTTTGGCTTTGAAAAAGGTACATATGAGAAAGAAATTTTTAAAACTCATACAGAATTCTATATAAAAAGTTAAATAACCATTCTGTTCACAAAAGAATGAAATTAGAAAATCATTAAACGTTTGAAATTTCTGATTTCCTTTTCGAAATCATTCTAGTATAAAGCTGTTCTCAATTTGTCAACATTCACAGAAAATATTGTTCGAGGGTATCAATGACAATAAACATGCAATGCATGCGTGTGGCATACGACAGATTTAATTTATATTTTTCACTAAAAACAGAAATGAATTTGAACTGCACAGAAACCCCGATTTCACGTTTCTCAGAGGCCTGAATCAAACATAAAATACATTAAATTGGGAAAACGTCAATTCAAACCCAAAAACATAAAATATGGGAAGACGTAAAATACGGGAAATGTATAAAAAGAAAAAATCAGATAAGGAAACAAAAATAGTAATACAAGCTGCTACGATGACTCTTATAAAATGTAAAAATACGATATTTTACGAAAAGAACATTATTATACCAACCACTTTAGATTATTCTAACACATTAAGTAACGAATTCGGGCGTATAGGTTGAAAATAGTCAGTAATATTGAGTCATTGAATCCAAAGTAAATACAGCATCTTCCAGGATTGGAACACTTTGCAAAGTTTTTTTCCTGGTCTTTATGATAAAGAAAACAGTTTTTCACTATTATTAAGCTCTTAAATGCAGTATTGAAAGAAGAAACGAGTTGTGTTTCCTCTTCTTCTTGTTCATCTTCATTGGCGGCCGAAAAGTCCGTAAGGTCAGCTACGGATGGAGCAGACGCGTTTCTGTTTTCATGGGTTAACTTTCAACAGAGTGGATTATGTTTAAAAATGCACAGAGGGAAACACTTTTCTTAATTTTAAAACATTTTTTCTCTTTTTTTTTAACTGCCAAGGAAAAACGTAAACTACGGGAAATTAATAAATAACAAACTTTCCATTCGGGTTAAATTAATATTATAGTGTACGGAAAAACTGGGACCTGATGATAAAAAACGTAAAATGTGGGGCAAACGTAGATTCGAGGGACGTAAAATCGGGGTTTCACAGTGAATACGATCAGCAAGCATGGATATAAATATTACCATGCAACAATTTTAACAATTTTCCAAAGCATTTTTTGAGAATATTCAAAGTTATTGAATTTTTTCCGCTTTTTCGTCGTTTCGAACCACTGTGCGACGGGCCACACAGACCCCCTTAGTCTTTCTAGTGTAAAATATATATATAACTCTAGAAAATGGTATTGCATCAAACAATATTATAAATCATTCAGTTTCAACCAAACACCAACTAATTAAAAATGGTTTATTGTGTATGACATTACAAAAAGTAAGAAAAGTTTTTGCTTCTGGAAAATTGTTTACAATACAAAAGAATTTTTTTGTGGAAGAATAAGGTTTATGAATGCCATATTTGATAGCTTTGTTTGAATGGAATATGTTGAATGAACAGAAAAATGCATCAGATGCAAATGAGCTATTTTTCTTTAATCTTTTTAGCAATTATTGTTGTACTTCTGAGAAATGTTAATGCACTGAAACTTTTGTCCGATGAATACTTTTCATTATCTCTGGTTTATTTATTCAAGCGAAGATTATTTTTATAAGCTTTTTCTTTCATGATTGTCTTTCGCACTTTGTTAGAATTAATTGATTTTTTTGTGAAACAATGAAAATAAAAAAAAAATAGACAAATACTTATTTTCTTTCTCGGTTCAATGTACGTGAAAGAAGAATATCACAAAAGAGTTACTTTGATATTTGTTCATTGTTGCGTCATTATTTCATTGATTTGCAGAAGTTGTGCAAAAAAAAAAAAAAAATGTTTTCGATATTAAATTTAGAGACCGTCGTATAAATTGAAAGAAAATTTGTCATCCATTTTTGTTTAGAAATATGTTTAATGACAAAGAGTATTTATCATTTTATCTTGATTAGAGATATAAAACAAAAATTAAATAATAAATTGTATATAGGACGCATTTAGATGTACGATATTAAAATACAACCACACTTACAAAAATATAAAAAAGTACTAATCGAAACAAAAAATAGCATTTTAATAGCAAAAAAAAAAAAAGAAAAAAAAATCATTAAAATTACAAAAGACTTATTCGAATACTGATAAATATAAATGACTTGATTGACTTTCATGATTTATTTCTCCTTTTAGTTCGAGTGTTTTTTTTTTTTTTAGCAAATTACCTAAAAAAAACCAAACAAAAAAAATCACAATAAAATGACCAGACGTAACTATAGCAAAGCTAATGTTTCGTTAAGCATGAAATTCATGTAAGAATAATTATGAACTTCCTATATAAAGAGCAAATACTTAATATCGTGCACTCAGTCTATAGGATTTGGAAGTTATTCACTACTGTTTACTTATTAGACTTTTACCAATCGGTTTTTCTTTTTCAAATTTTTCAAGTCTCATTTTTGGTGTGAATAACTGCAATTTGGTTTTAATACTGCCATGATCCAACCAGGGTTACATTTCAACAAAATACACAGAAATAATCGTATAATGAAGTTATTTTAAACATGGAACGGTATATTATAGTTAGCTTAGTTTTAGTTACCAATTCAAGGCAAGGCTCGAAAAATCTCAGAAATAGGGGGATGTTTAGTCTTATTTCGAGGCATTTTGCTTTTATTTTATTTTATTATTATTTTTTTTAAAGTATCATAACACTAACCACCAATGACCCAAAGTCACTAATGCTGTTATTAGACTTGGCATATTTTTATTCCAAAGGTGGAAAAAACCCGATAAAACCGTTCATATAAAAATACCTTTTGGCCACTATTTAGTATTAGATCTAAATTACTTTATTCAAGGAGTTGCAATTAGTTTTTTAACTTAATGTTATAAAAAACTTAGAATATACAATGCATCACTTAAACAGGAAACTTAATGTTATGTAAGAACTGTTTTAAAGAAAGTATTAGTTAGAAACTCAACAGTAATATTGTATTTAGCAAAAAAAGTCATTTTGTGTGCACATGAAAAAAATTTCAATCTGAACATTTCATTGGAAAATTTTGTTTGCTAGAATTTTTGACAGATTGACAGTTCAGGAAGCTTCCTACATGTCTCAAAAACACTAAATCATAGCAGATATATGTATTAATTTTGTATAATTCATTTTGTACAAATCGGGTAAAACCCCGATAACTGGAGAGGCCGATGCATCCGCCATGTTAGAGCAAGCGGAAGCAATTGTAGTTCGCATAATAGCGAATACAGAACAAAAACAGTCCATAGAACACTACAATATGTTAGCAAACATTACAGAGCATTTATAACGTAATGATAGCAAAATCATGAGAAATAAATCGATATTAACCTCACACAAACGAACTCCATTTCCAGTCTTCCAGTCACTTCGTCGGCTTTTAATTATCCATTTCTTTTTTATTTCTGCATCTGCTGGAAATCTGAAGAGCTGAAATCCTTCCTTGGAGCTTTTTGCCAATTAAGAGCCGAACAAGCACCCATTTGACTGAATTTAACATATGCTAAAGAAATATGAACATCAGCAGCAATGCTATCGCTGCGAAGCACTGGATCAAGTTTGTTCCAAAATGGCGGATGCGTCGGCACCTCCACTTAATCTTGGGGAAAATGGTTCGCAGGGTTTGGACTAACGTGTATAGCATTCTTCTCTAGTCAAAATATCAAGCAGATATTTTTTTACTATAAATTTTACTAAATATGTTGTGTTTTTACCGTAAGCAGGATAAAAGAAAGCTTAATTTACGGGAATATACGTGTTATACTCATTTAAAAGATTGAAAATGGAGGGAGTGAATAATTTTATTCGTGAAGCAAAGACTCTAAGTCACGTGACAGATTTTAACGCAGAGCATTGTGGATGAAATCATGTTTCTTTCGCAAAGTTCACGCAAAACGTGTAAACCATTCATCGTTTTTGAGACACGTGACTTGGGGTCTTTGGGTCACATTTGCTAAGCCTAGAAATTCAACGCTCCCTTCATTTACTAATTCCTGCTCTGAGGTTATACTACTTTGTAAGTAATATACACCGGTGTATACATACATCCGAATATATGCGTGAATGTGCGTAAATATGTATATGAACTTGTTTACACCAGTACATACTTGTATATACGCATATATACTTGTATATTCGAGTATATATGTGCATTTTGCGCATGGAGGTACGTATACACATGAGTAAGTGCTTGGATATACGTGTCTGAAGGAATAGTATATTTGTGCACGTACGAATATATACATGTAAATACGAGAATATAAGTACATATACTTATATATGCAGACATGACAGCAGACAAACACATATGTTTATCATCACGAAACTATATTTTTTCCAAATTGTAATTTTCGGTAGTTGTTAAATTACTTTTTTTTTTTTTTTGTTCTCTGATTTATTCTTACGATGCATTAAGCCACATGTCAGGTTTTTTATTAGTTTATCTTTACATTCACAGAGAAGAAGACTAAAAATAGAAGAATAAAACAAAATTTGATTCGGGAGAGGAGGGGAAAATTATCTTTTGAAACATCAAAACGCCATTTATAGTCTAAAGATCAATTTATGTATTATTTATAGCTCAGAAGATTTTCAATCACACCTCCCTTTTTTTACTGGCTACCAATTAAACAAAAACTAAGCTGCAATCGTTCGAGGCCTACTTAAGTGGGTAGACTTGACTGACAAGAAAGTAATAATGTTAATTTTTGCATTAAAATAGCTAATTGCTTTTTTTCTGATTCCTCTCTAACGTTAGTAATTGATGTAACACCATTAAATTCCAACGTGCTCTTGATTTGTGCATATCGAATTTACATTAAATATCAAGAGCTTCAACGTATAAACAATATTAACAACGCATAAAATAAAAATAGTTTTAAGATTCATTTTTATATTGATAGTTTTTATTTTTCAAGTGTTCTTAACGAAACTTAAATTGCATATCAGATTTTTGTTTTTTTTTTTTTTTTTTTTTTTTAAGGTTTACATTATAAACTTATATATGTCACATTTCTATCTAACATAATATTTTATTGCAACTGTGGAGGGAAAAATTTTAGGATAACCTAAAATGTGGTACTAGCGATGCTTGGAACAAACAAAACACACATACACACAGAAGCACAAAAAAAAACACAATTTTTAAAATGCGATATACATTTTTAATGGGGTATATGTTCCACGCAAAATTTTCTCCTGCATAATGAAATTTCTTTCAGCTGCTTACTGC